>NC_141602.1:23606596-23854096 GCF_047967505.1 Dipteris shenzhenensis | reverse complement strand
TTACAAAGAGTTCAGATCCTGAAGTTGGTGGTCTTCATTGTGTTGTGTCAAGGAGAGACTCAAAGACCTTTGTGATGCCTCCTCCTCAACCATCAAAGTTTCCAAAGCTGCAAAGTGCATTGGAGTCTCTTTCATATACTTGGGAGCAATTTCCTAGTGTGGTGGCAAAAAGTATGCATGCAAAGATAATATTTGAGTACTTTCAGGATGCACAATATGCTCCTCATATTCAAGGATCTTCACATGAAGGAGATCAAAAAGCTCAACCTTTGATGCAGGGACAAGAAGAACAGGCACACTGTCACAAACGTGTAGAACATACAAACATGTAGAACATGAGCGCAAACTTCTAGAGCAAGAAATGGAGAAGAAATGGTGGATGTAACTAAGGATGATGAAACACAAGCCTTGAGTGCATGGGAATTAAAAAAAATTGAAGAAGATCAAGGTCAATCCACTGCAGTTATGCTAGAAGCTCTTGCTAGCAAACCACGACGTGAAGTGCAAAAGGCTAGTACTGTAAGAGCCGCAGTTCCAAGCAGTAAAAAAAGGCATCGTCCCACTGTAGAGAGATATAATGTGGATGAAAAACAGATAAAAGAAGAGAAAGATGAAGAAGACTCAGAACCTGAGGCTGAAGATGATCAGGATGAACTCACATCAATTAAAAATCTTAATCTGCGTCTTAATGAAGCAGTTACAGATGATGATGTGGGGTATATCTGGGGTCAAAGGACGTGGTTTGTGAATGCCAAAGATGTGGAAGCTATAGCTGTCTTTACTAATAGCCGAAGCCTTGATATATCCTATGCACTGCAAATATACAAGGCTTTGAGAGATGGTAAGAAACCTGTGGCAAGCAATGTGGTCTTGCACCCAATAATGTTTTGTCCAATCAAAAATAGTTTTCTAAATCAAATAACATTTACAGGGCCTACACATTTCGAGTAAACCTTCAGTCGATTCTTTAAAGACGCTCTTAAAAATATTCCACATGAACAAGGCGAAGAGGCACAAGGTGAGAATATGCTAAAGGAAGCAAAGAAGGAATTCCTACTTCATTGCAGATTCTAGCCCATTGATGATCAACATTGGGCTTATGCTTGTAATCAGGTCGCAAAGGAAGCAAAGGAGGTCAAAAGACTCACTTCAGAACAATTTGCAAAGATAAGTTCATTCCATTATTATCCTGCAACAATCTGTATATTCAAGCATGAGATCAAGTATTTGATTGAGTCCAAAAGACTTAATTATTATGTCCATGGAAAGCATAAGATATCCTCAACATCAGAGGTCTTACAGAAGGAAAGGGTTATATGGAAAACATTTGGTTCTCCAAATCCTGATTTGAAGCGAAAGGTCATAAAAGCAGACGTTGACACACTCATGAACTTCTATACTTCTTTAAGTGCAGTTGTGCCTAGGGGAACTCAAGAGCGAGAAGAAAGTATGACAAGCCTCAAGGTGGTGAGGGATAGATATGCCGACTACACTTCTATCATATTTCGTCTAGTTGAAGTGTTCAATGAGATGCTTGAAACATGCATTGCTTATGAGCATGGACAGTTGACCTATGAAGCTCCTTTGTTTATCTCTGGAAAGTCAAAGGTAATGGATAAGAAGGAGTTGACGGCAAGGATGTGGAGGCCTATAAAGTACTTAAAAGAAAGAATGGTTTTTTGGAAAAAAAGACAAAGACCACTGCATGGAAGAATGCATCAATGTATAGGTGAGGCATGATGTAGTGCATAGTGCCATTAAGTATTTGCTGTCAGAGAAACAAATTCTACTTACTCATTGCAACATTGACTATAATGTGGTGAAGCATATAGCTTCTTTGTCCACACCCAAGGTAAAGCTATGGGCAAACAGGTGGATTAAAAAGGATGAAGATGGTTCAGAAATAGTAACCTCTTATATGAGAAAAGAAATCCACAACAGGTGGTTGCATATGTGGAAAGATTAATCAGCGAGATAAGGATGCCGACAGATATGCACCAAAGCTTTCAATTCAATATAGAGGTTACGGCAGAGTCTGGAAAGCTTGTGAACTTTAGGGGAGTCTCAGAAGATGACTTCTTCAAGAATGAGTCAGCATGGGATAAGCCACAACTATTCTTTATCAATGAAGTTTCTAGCGATGATATCCATAACTTCATTGATAGAATAGTATATACCACCATTAGCAAAGTGGTAATTTGCAACATTGTCATTTTATCATTGCTACAGAAGAGCCAGTGTACTTCGAAGATGCAGTAGACCACAGTCAGAATGGCAAACTGCTATGAATGAAGAAATGGATGCTTTGTATAAGAATAATACTTGGGAATTATGCGACCTTCCACCAAGAAAGAAGGCCATAGTAAACAAATGGGTATACAAAGTGAAGTATAATTCAGATGGAAGTATTCAGAGATACAAAGCTACATTAGTTGCAAAAGGATTTGCACAACAATATGGTCAAGACTATGATGAGACTTATGCTCCAGTAGCAAACATGGATTCCATATGGTTCTTGATATCACTAGCGATACTCAGCAAATGGAATGTGTATCAGCTTGATGTCAAGAGTGCATTTCTCAATGGTTATCTAGATGAGGAAGTCTACATGCAACAACCAACAGGTTATGTTGAACCAAGAAAAGAGAATAAGGTTTGCCATCTCAAGAAAAGTCTCTACGGCTTGAAGCAAGCACCCAGAAGTTGGTACAATAGAATCGATAAGTATTTTGCTGATCTGGGATACATGAAGTACAATGCAGATCATACTCTCTACTACAAAGTTCAAGGGGAAGACATTACTATTGCACTTTTGTATGTAGATGACCTGATTGTGATAGGAAGCATGGATAGCTTCATAAGAAAACTGAAACAAGAATTATCTGCAGAGTTTGACATGAAAGATCTTGGACTTATGCACTATTGTCTTGGAATTGAGTTCTAGAGAGATTCAAATAGCACATTCATGAGTCAACTCAAGTATGTTGATAGTCTCCTGAAGAAGTTTCAGGTAGATTGCAAGATTGCAGCCACTCCCATGGAACAGAGTTTGAAACTTACTAAAGATTCAAAAAAGCCTGCAGTCAATGAGAGATACCACAAGCAGCTCATCGGATCTCTTATATATCTGACAATCACACGGCCAGATATTTGTTATGCAAAAAGCTCACTAGCACAATTTATGGCAAATCCAAAAGAGTCTCACTGGAATGCAACCAAAAGAGTCTTGAGATACATAAGAAGTACAAGACAGTTTGGGATAGAATACAGAGGAAGTCATCCACGGTTGCATGGATACTGTGACAGTGCAGAGTTTTGGTCCCTATGGAACGTTCCCATTTGATTGTTGGATGAGCAAATATGATTCTGATTTGGAGTTGCTTCCATTGGATAAGCACGTGTGCATTGAGGTGATCTTCCACTTGTAGAGCAGCCACAAGCTCGTGGTACACAACCATTGTGCATTGTAGTGGGGCTTCATTGGTGTCATCTTCCATTGCCTCATTGTTGTGCACTAGCAATTGGAGTTCAAAGCTTGGAAACACCTTCATTCTTGAATTTGGGATCATTTTATTGGATTTCTAACTCACTATGTCAGTTTCTACGTTTTTTTGCCTGTGTGTTGGAACTCAAGTTTGGAGCAACCATTTGCAGATCTATCAGTTCTGGTGGACTCAAGAGGTCCTAAAACTTCTATGTTGCTCATTATTTACACTCTGGTGGAGTTTACAAACAGTTCTATTTCCAAAAACGTTTTTCAATCCGTGTGTTGGACCCAGTGATTGAGACCATGGTTTTCAAAACTGTCTATCCCATTACGTTTCGGACACCTAAAAACCCCTACCTGTTATTTATTGCATGATTCGGTGGAGTATTTTCAAAGTTATAGATCTCTGTGTATTGGATCTCGTCTCTCTATTATGCATTTTTCATTCTATGGTTTTGAAACCTTAGATTTATTCTACATGGAAGTGGATAAGTGTTGACTCCCATTTCTCACTCATCGGTTGGGATTTTGGAGTTCCAGCAAAAGAGAGATATTTGCAGATTGTCTTGCTAAGTTTGATTATGCAATGGCACCCATATTTTGAGGCATCTCAGGTTCTATTTTCAATAGCGATCATTGCCATGGGACCATGATTTCTTAAGCATATCTTATGTAGATTACTCTGGTTGCAGTTTGAGCCATGTGTGCTCATTTGTGGTGTGCATTGGGTTGTAGTGAATGATTTATAGGCCATTTGTATGCATTGCAATCCTTATTGGATGCGTTGATAGGCTCAGATTGCCTTATGGGATGTTATTTTTTATGGACACTTTGCACATGGATGCTATTTTATGCTGAGGGATAGCTTTGACACATTGCAGGTGATGCACTGATTGTATTAGGCTCTCTTGGATGAGATATTGGTAATGCATATGCCCATGGACAATGTTTATGCTTGAGCCATTTGGCACTTATTGGCATTTTGGATTGCCATTGCAGTTGGCATTTTCTTTTGGGCTAGGTTTGCTCATATGGATGCATAGTATATACACATGAGTTCGATGCATTTTTTGATGCTTTGAGCCTTGAGTTTTGGTGATGCTAACCTTCATTAAAGCATACATATTGGGTCCACCTAGTATCTAGTGTGATTTCTCTTTTGCAAGTACTAGCATTTGGGATTTTGTTTCATTTGCATCATGGCATCCTCTTCCATGTCTGAAAAGGAGTTTTTCAACATTAATCAGTTTGATGGGACAAACTTTTCTTTGTGGAAAGAATAGATAAGGATTGTGATTATTCAAAAGAAGTAGATTAAACCCTTGGCAAGGATTGAAGCTAAGCCTATAGATATGTCTGAGGATGATTGGAATGAGTTGGATGCATTAGCAAAGTCTACTATTAGACTTCATCTTGCAGAGTTAGTTTATTTGATAGTAGTAAATGAGCAGACTACAAAAGATTTGTGAAAGAAATTGTGTGCCACATATGAGAAGGAAACTGCCTCTAATAAAGTTTACCTCATGAAGAGGTTGTTTGAGCTGCAGATGAAGGAAGGGGTCTCCATTGCTTCTCACTTGAATGAATTCAATATTATTTTCAGCTAGCTTCAAGCTCAGAAGATGTGATATGTTCATGAAGTTCAAAGTACTTTGTTTTTTTATACATACCTGAGTGTGTTTACTCGTTGCTTGAGATGCTAGTCTCCCTAACAGCGGTGCCAAATGTTGGCTCTTTCCCATGGCTTCTGTAGGAAGAGCAGGGTTTTCTTAGTATGCAGGATTTTGCGGCTTTTTGTCACCTATAGATATATCGGGGTTGTCATTTGTAGTATACATGTAGCTTAGAACCTCGAGTCATATTTCAGTGAGAGACATAAGCTTAAGTGTGGTAAGCAAACATAGTGCATGCATGTGTAAAAGGGACATGTATCATCATGCTTGAGGTAATGAAGGATTTCACCTTCATTGGGGGTTGCACGGTTTAGGAGGAGTTTAAGGGTTAGAAGGAGGTTCCAGAGTTTAGAAGGAGGTTCCAGAGTTTAGAAGAGGTTCCAGGGTTAGAAAGAGGTCCAAGGTTTAGAAGGAGGTTCCAGAGTTTAGAAGAGGTTTCAAGGTTTAGGGTAGAGTACATAATGGTGGAGAACTCGTCTCCCTTATAGATCATGGAGGTTGAGGGTTCAGGAACTAAGGGTTTAGGGGGAGCATAGGAGTGGGAGAGGAAGAAGGTGTAAGAGCATGGGGAAAAGAAGAGAGAGGAGGAGGAGGAGGAGGAGGAGGAGGAGGAGGAGGAGGGAGAAGGAGAAGGGAGGAGGAGGGAGGAGGAGAAGGGAGGAGGAGGAGGGAGGAGGAGAGGGAGAGGATGGGTTGTAAGGTTGGAGGAGAGGGGAGGAGGAGTTGCAAGGTTAGGACATGCTTTTGGACATGGAGTGCAAGGAACCATGGATACTTGAGACAATTGCTTGGAATACCAAAGTAGAACTCAACACAATGCCCCAAAGAGTGTGGGCTTCATTCCATTATGGGGTAATTATACAAGTTGGAGAGCTTCTCTCTTTGCATGTAGGAATTATAAGATATTCTCTCTCTACATGTAAAACTTGCATATAGAAGTTGCAAGTTGCATGTAGGAGTTGCATGTAGAACTCACATGTAGGAGTTGCATGTTGCATGTAGGAGTTGCATGTAGAACTCGCATGTAGGAGTTGCATGACATAGAACTTGCATGTAGGATTTTCATGACATAGAACTCGCATGTAGGAGTTGCATGACATAGAACTTGCATGTAGAACTTGCATGTAGGAGTTGTATGTAGAACTTGCATGTAGAACATGCAAGTTGGAGTTACATGTAGGAGTTGCATGTAGAACTCGCATGTAGAAATCACATGTAAAAGTTGCATGTAGGAGTTGCATGTAGAACTCGCATGTAGGAGTTGCATGACATAGAACTCACATGTAGGAGTTGCATGACATAGAACTCGCATGTAGAACTTGCATGTAGGAGTTGCATGTAGAACTTGCATGTAGAACATGCAAGTTGGAGTTGCATGTAGGAGTTGCATATAGAACTCGCATGTAGAACTCACATGTAGGAGTTGCATGTAGGAGTTGCATGTAGAACTCACATGTAGAACTTGCATGTAGGAATTGCATGTAGAACTTGCATGTTGAACATGCAAGTTGGATTTCTAAGAGGGATTATTTCTAGCTTTATGCAAGTACAAGCATAGCTTTGTTACTACTCTACACACACATTTTGTTCTACCTAAGTCCATGTTGGCACAGACACAACAACTATCTAGCATTTAGTACTATTTAGCACTATTTAGTTTTTAGAACTATAATTTAGTATTTAGTGCTATTCATCATTTAGTACTATTCAGCATTTAATACTATTTATCATCTACTATTCAATACTCTAAGTTAGCATTAATATATAGCATTTAGTACTATTTAGTAGTATCAGTAGTCTTTAGTAGTATTTAGCACTAGTTAGCACTTAGTACTATTTAGTATCAGTAGTATTTAGTAGTATTTAGTACTATTTAGTATCAGTAGTATTTAGTAGTATTTAGTACTATTTAGTATCAGTAGTATTTAGTAGTATTTAGCACTAGTTAGCACTTAGTACTATTTAGTATTAGTAGTATTTAGTACCTTAGTTAGCACTTAGTATTATGTAGCAGTATTAGGATTAGCATTAGTACTATTTAGTACTTAGTAGTATTAGTAGTATTTAGTATTATGTAGTAGTACTTAGTAGTATTAGTAGTATTTAGCACTATTTAGTAGCACTTAGCACTTAGTACTATTTAGTACCCATCACATCTAGACTCCAGCACAACCAATGGAAATATGGCCCTTGCGGGGTCCCCTTTAGGGGCAAGGGTTGTGTTGGAATATGTCCCTTTCCCCTAAAGGGAACCCCTCAAGGGCCATATTTCCTTCAAGTTTAAATACTACTATTTTTATCATTATTGTTTATCTTTAAATACTCTATTTGCCTTTTGAAATCAGTTTCAAATAATTGTTCTTTTGCTTACACAAACAGGTAAAGACACCGAAACACCATGTCCAACAAAGTTGAAGACTGGTACAAAGCAAGCTGAAGCTGTTGAAAATGAGAAATGTAAAATCCTAACATTTCAAATGTGTTCATAGACACCAAGAAAGAACAACAGGTAGAGGGGCATGCCTCGTGTGGAAAAGAAGACAATGAACAACTATTCGATGGAAGTCGGTTGGAAGATGACAACTATTCGATGGAACAACTATTCGATGGAAGTCGGTTGGAAGATGACAACTCCTTGGAGGATGTTGGGGATTAGGAATATGATGAGGATGAAATGTTGGACAAAGAAAAAAAGCAGTAGGCAGTGGCATAGGGGGACCTGAAAGTTACAAAGGAGAGAGGTAGGACTGTTTTTTTTCCTATGTGGCCAAAACAGGGTATTTATTTTTATAAGTTCTTGTTTTATCTATTTTATTTATTCCCCTTTTATATATTGCATCTATCAATGTATGATATATTGTTCAGCAAATGAAAGTTTGCCAGTTAAGGAAGCTCTTACTATGATGAAACGCCACATACAACACAAGAAGAAATTTGTTGTGCGGTCATTGTACAGAAGCAAGAATATAGAGGAAAAGGAGGGTATGTATTTTTTTATGAAGATGCACATTTACAGTCTTCTATGTATAGCACCTCAAACACATTTCTGATCTGACTTTATTTCTTTGTATACAATCTAACTAGAGACATCGAAGACAATCAATACTTGGATGAAGATGATCTGCTGAACTTGGATGAAGAAAATCTGTAGTAACCAGACAAGATAATAGAGGAAGCAATAGCAAGATTTGACATGTAGGACTTTCCATGGGAAACCATAGCAAGGACGAAGACATAGGTGGCAGAGGGGAGTTGATTGGAAAGAACAAGGGTGAACACACGGATAGTGGTGAAAAGCTCGACACAGATAGCGGTGAGAGGGTCACTGAGGCAGCTGAGATTATATTAGGGCTAAAGCCTAAACTGCCTAACAGCTCTGATGGAGAGCAAATGGAGGATGAAACAGTTCTAGGTAGCCTTCTCCCTGTAGGGACAAAGAAGAGGAAATTTAGACAAATAGTTACTAAGTCATATTTGATTGATCCTAGCAAATGCCCAACCCCAAATGTTAGGACCAAATTGTCTATGAAATGACATTGTATGAGAGTTGGTCTCACAAGTTTTAAATGAAACTCTTTTACAATTTATCTTCTTGTTTTTTGAATGAAATTATTTTTGCAATTTATCTTCCTTGTTTTTTAAATGAAATTCTTTTGGCAATTTATCTTCTCGTAAGTTGATATGAAATTCTTTTTGCAATTCATCAACTCAAGTATGATGGATTTGTATATGTGTTATTGTTTCTTCTAGGTGACTCTGGAGATTATCTACCTCAAAAAAAGTTGTTAATATTTGATTTGAATGGAATATTATTAAAGAGGTGGTGGCCGATTGCTCCTGAAATGGCCCAAGGTGGTGATGTCGTCTCTTTGTAGGCCACAGTTGATCAATTTCATGAAATCTGTATGAGAGCATTTTGAGATCGCTACATGGAGTAGTATGACAAGGAGAAATGATAGTCCCATAGTGTCTTTGATAGAAAGCAAATTGGGATATGATGAGTTTAGGGAGTTCAAGTTCCTATTCAACTTTGCACAGGAGGATTGTTGTACAAGGGAAGAATTCCACCACCCAACACGACTGGATGAGATGTGTCTGCTTAAGCCATTTAGTGCATTGGCTACACATGACATTGACTATGATCCCATGAACACACTCCTGGTTGATGAAACTCCTTTGAAAGCAATATTAAATCCACCCGGTTCCTATATAACTCCTTTTGTGTATGATGGAGATCCTAATGATGATGAGCTATCAGATCAGTGGCTCCCATACTTATTGGATTTAGCAAATGGTAGAGAAAGTGTTCCTACCTTTACAATGAGATACCCTTATGAAGGCCATGTGATTGAGTGTATTGCAGCTGCCTGTGGTGAGCATCCAACCAAATTATTCATTGAAGTCTTTTGTACAGATTATGCTGACATGGGGTGTGTTGATGCTGTCCTTTCACTATTAAACTGAAGATCCAAAGCTCACGCATGGACTGGTTTATCATGCAACAAAGAATAGCAAACCTTCCACATGAGATGTTCCAACAAATTCTTAGGGATAATCCTTATGTAAACCAATACCCACCATACACTAGGCCTTGAACGCCAGATTGTAAAGGACTTGTACATTGATGAATACAGATGTTGTTACTTTCTAAATACAGACTTGTACTGGTTACTTTTTAATACAGACTTTGCTAGTTACTTTGGTGCTGTTAAATGGTATTGGTGCTGTTAAATGGTACTAGTGTTTGCTGATAAAAGTACTAGGTGAGCCATTGTTTGAACTAGTGCATAAATAGCCAATGTTGATGCAATAAAATATATGGTCCTTTTTTATATGCTATCTTTTATGGTATTTTTTGCTCAACCATACAGTACCAATTTTGGTTTTGGATAAAATGATACTAACTGTTAGTCAAGTCTAAGCTAAGGAATCATGTATCACGTCAGTTATGGTGCTCATAGAGTTGGCTATTTTTGACTAGCATTATAGATCCAGCAATGTGTAGTAGAGCTATACACTCTTTTGCTATAGAGCTACAGGATGGAATTGCAAAAAGGGTTGATAACATCTTCAAAGACCTTACAGATGCAGGGTACAGCCCAAGAGAAATCGCAACTTTGGATGTCCAAGACAACAATCCCTCGGGTCGGCTATAACGAGGATGTTGAGGAAGAAGGGCCAAAAACTCTTACATTCTAGGGTTGTTCCTTCCTAGAACATAATATATTGGGGTGTGTGGAGTGTAGCGCCATAGAGCTGTTGTATGTATCCAAGCCTGACCGGGTTGTATATTGAGTTGTGTGGAGTGCAGCACAAAGATATCGTATCCAAGCCATTTGGGCTCCGTAATGTCATATGACTGATTCTATATGCCTCATTATGATTTTATATGGTGCCTTATGATTTTATATGGCTCATTCTGAATTATAAGTGCAATATATTAAAAAAAGGAACAACATTATAAAAATATGATATGATAGTAGTACAATGGTTCTCTCTCTCTCTCTCTCTCTCTCAATTGATAGCAAATGTGCTACTTAAGATAGTACTACATAGTATCACATAGTACTAACCAAATAGTACTAAGTAGTATGATATGATAGTAGTACAATGGTGCTCTCTCTCTCTCTCTCTATCTATCTCTCTCTCTCTTCTCTCTCTCAATTAATAGCAAATGAGTTACTTAAGATAGTAGTACATAGTACTAACCATATAGTAATAAGTAAGTAATATGATATGACAGTAGAACAAAATTAATATGAACTACAAAAATTACTACAATAGTACACAATCACTAAAAAATAGGGCTAATAATATGATATGACAGCAGTATCTAAATAGTAATAATATAATAGTTCACAATTAAAACTAATAGTACTAAAGACTATTAAAGTTTTGCACTGTGAAGCATCCCCGAGAGAAACAAGATGCCTTTGTATTACAAAAAGCAGCCCCCAAAGGGGCAGCTAAAAATACAAAATGCACACAAAAATATGTAAGAGCCATTGCAAAAATACATGCTCAGCAATAATTTAGAGAAATGTTTGCCAAGATTCGTCGTTCATGCACCTCCTGGGGTACATAATACACCGTTGTCTAGCCTTTAACCTTGTGCATTGCTTGCAACATTTGGAACTTTATTACCAACACCACATCAACATGCACTAAAGCAGGAGGTGCATCTTTTAGTAATGCATAATTGCTTTTGCATTTTGGGATTTTTGCATAAAGGATTCCAGAAATCACTTGATTGCCAATGTTGAAGACATTACCCCAGCCATCCATCTCTTGCTCTATGAGGATTGTTTTTTATTTTGAGCACAGCACCACATAATAATCCTCATTATCTTCATTTGTAGGGGACCATAGTACTGCAAAATGGTCACCCATCTGAAGCATATGTCAGCCAGCTGGTCTCTATCCATCGCATATGTTATAGATTCCTTCTCCATGTCTGATGCACTATCTCCATTGATGGGCTTTAGCCTATTCAAGGTCCATGGACTTGCATGAGATAAATTGGTGCACTTATCCCATGTTTCATCCATGCAGAATGAACAAAAGCATGACAAATATCTAAATAAGGCATGTGTGGGATCTTTGTTTTACTAAAACCCAATATGCAGTGTGTTGAGCGAATTTTTTTCATGGTCTGGTTGTGCACTTTGAATGTATAGTTCTCTACAAAGTCAACAACTAAAAGCACCACATCATCACGAAAATTTATGGTGCACTTTTTGAATCGAGAATGTTGTCAGTAACTATGGAAGTTGTGAGTGATAAACACATTTAAGTGTTGCAAGTATTGAGGGATGATGATGGATGGAGGAGTTTCCTTGTATAATAATTTTATTCTTTTCTTTGCATCACCTTTTTCCATATCCTCGATGACATATTCATACATATTCCATCTTATCGATGCACCATTTGCATCATCCAGCTCACATGGGCAAAACAATGGTTGTGGGCACTTGTCACATTTGCGCAATATGTAAGAAAATAATACAACATCTATGCTCAACAAATAATAGGATCTCGTACGCAAGAGAGAAAACAAGATAGTATGGGGAATCAAAAATTTGATTACTGTAGAACTGATACAATAGATGGCACTGCCTCCCAACCGTGCGCTCCTGTGAAAGAAGCTTCGATGGCATGCCAAAAATAGTAGAAGACGGAGGCTGGATGCTAAGGAATCAGGGTTGTTGTAGCCAGTGATGAGATGGGCTTCATGAGCTTGCTCTTATATAGCCACCAGTCGTAGTCGGCTAGCCTCAATTGGGTGGCCGACCCAGTCCACCCAAAACGGTCGACTGGGGGTCGGTCCTGAAATAGGCCACCGACCATACGATAGAACCGGTGTGCAAAACATAGCCATTCGGGATCATCTGAGGCTTCAAACGGGCCTCGCAACCCGAGAGTGGGCTACCCCAGGAAATGCTCCGTCTACCCTCAGTGCGGTCGGTCAATGGATGCCTTCTCGCACTTGCATATAGCCTAGTTGGCAGTGTGCCAACTCTATCTGAAGCCGTCCAGCCATCAGGCCACACATGGCCCCCATCTGGTGTCCAAACTAGGACCTACCGAATAACCGAGCTACTCAAATGCCTTCTCCTCATATTGGGGGCTTACAAGTAGAGTTAGTTGGTTCCCGCGTAGTTACACAAGAGGGGAGCATTGATATCTAACACAATAAGCATTCAAGCTTGTGCCATTCAGCATCCTCTTCCTTTGGACATACTGCTGAGTGCCACATTTTAGACACAGAAGAACAACTGCTGGTGTGGGCAACACACATGTCCTCCCCTTGGGGCCTACAAACCTTGCATAAGCAATCACACATATCTCCCTGAAGTAATGTGCTATTCTGACTTATGGAATTCACTACTAGTCGAAACAAGTCTATTCTTGTATGGTAAGTACAACAACAAGTATTCCTTTCCTTCAGTTTTTTAATGAAATAGAGCTTCAAATTCTGAAAAGAACGGAAACTGATATCTATGGAAGGATGCTCCTACTTGAAATTAAGGAAGAATTCTGCCTACAAAATCAATAATCAACAATTAGTATTATTTAAAGCTAGATAGCAAACAAAGAAACTATAAGTTATTTAAAACTTAGAGTGCCATCATTATTTTGCTAAGTTCTATCACTCAATTACTAAGTTTAACTGCTACCAGTAGTGCCAAATATCAATAAGTGCTAGATAGTACAAAATGCTAAATATTACTAGGTGCTAAGTATTGTTGTAAATTCTAGATAGTACTAAATAATAAGTACTAAATAGTAAATTCTAAATAGTACTAAATATGTTAACATAGTACTAAGTGCTAAATATTTTACTAAATGCTAGATAGTACTAAGTGCGAATATTACTAACTGCTACTTTAGTACTATTAGTAAGTGCTAATATTAGTAATACTAGTAAGTGCTAGATAGTACTATTAGTAAGTGCTAATATTACTAAGTGCTAATATTACTAGGTGCTAGATAGTACTATTAGTACTAAATATTAAGTGGTAATATTAGTAAGTGCTAATATTACCAGTGCTAGATAGTACTAAATAGGAAGTGTTAATATTAGTAAGTGCTAGATAGTAGGTGCTAATATTACTAAATAGTAAATGCTTGATCTGTAGTAATAGTAGTACTAATTAGCAAGTGCTAGATGGTAAGTGTGCTATTACTAGGTGCTATATAGTACTATTAGTATTGAATAGTAAGTGCTAATATTACTAAGTGCTAGATAGTATTCAAGAGTACTTACTAAGTGCTAATATTACTAAGCGCTAAGAATTATTGAGTCCTAAATAGTACTCAATAAATAGTACTTACTCAGTGCTAAATGTTACTAAGTGCTACATAGTACTAAAATATTGCAACATAATACTAAATAGAACTAATAGTAGTAATAGCAGAGTTAAGGCAAGGAACAGAACAATATCTAAGCAGTACTATATAGTACTAGTAGCAAGGTTAGTGCAAGGGATAGTACTAGATAGTACTAAATAGAACTAGTAGCAGGGTTAATGCAAGGAGAGAATGATTACGCTCGAAGTCCTTCTCTAATACAAACAATTCCAAACATCACACACTACTAATTAACACTAAATAGTGCTATTTAGTCATAATGAGTATTCTATTTATTCATAAAAACTAACTTGAAAGAGCAAACAATACTATTTTGTCCTATCTTTATTCCTAGGACTAAATTCTAAAATATGGTCTATACTATAAATGTATTAAGTCCCATGTGTAGTATTTAGAACTGTGATTCTATGATTTAGTGCTAAATTCACTTCATATAGAGTCTGTTATAGTGTTAAATGTTAGCTTTAACATCTGAACAATACTAATATTATCCCTGACAGTACTAAATAGTTGTAAAGAGTACTAAACAATAGTGTGTAACTTGGGCTTCATTGTTGAAAGAAGGAAGATGCACCTCTGTGAGCTCCAAGAAATGGGTGGGATGTATTGCATACTTTTTTGGGCCAAGCCTATGCCTGCAAACATCCTTCTTGTTTGGGAAAACCCTGCTGTTGTCTTTCCAGATCAACTGGACAGCACATTGAACAACCTCACAACTTAAGGAATCATGTCTACGCTACGCTTCGACCTCCATCTGCCCATTTGAAGGAAGCTTGTTTTATGTCCATGCAATGTTTCTTCAGATTCCGTGCTTGAATTCCAAGGGCTTTGGCTACTTTGCTATCACTATATTTTTTAAATGCTGAACTATTAGCAATCATGTGGAGAGCTGCGCTCTTCACAGCTAACTTATCAGCACTTTCTACTCTTTTCACAAGACTCAATGATGTATTTAAATTATCCACTATTGCCATTGATATGGACTGGCTTTGAAAATTTGTCTCATCGACAACCTCTTGCATATTTGGATGTTTTATAACCTTAGACAAAATTGTGAAGATAGTGGGAGAGAAGGAAGGAGTCTCACTTGCAGCTTTCTCACATACACAATGGGGGAGTACACACACAAAGGTGGAGGCTGAAAACAGTTTTCCTCTTCTTAGTTGTGAAAGCCAAAAGAACTCAAGTACAAAGAAATAGAAGAACCCTATATGTGGGTCTCAAACCAAACTCAACTAACTAAGGTGGCATACTAACTGAGCCACAAACTAGAGTAGATAAGGATAGCTGTCATCTAGCTATTATTCATGGGCGGTGTACCAACCGCATCTGCAGAGCTAACAAGTCGGTGACATAAATACACAACGGTCACCCTGGCATATCACGAGTGGAGCTCGATATCTCAACACTCCCCCTCGAGCTCAATCCCAATTCTTGCACATCAAGCAGGTCTCTGAACATGTGCAGCTTCTCTTTGCCCAATGCCTTCATGAATATGTCAGCGACCTGATCGTCTATGCTAACATAAACTAGATCAATAAGACCTAGTAAAACCTTCTCCTGCACATAGTGATAATGCACCTCAATGTGCTTTGTCCTAGCATGATAGATTGGGTTATTTTCCAAGTGTATACTGCTCATGTTGTCACAATAAATGACAACTGGCCCATCTGTAGACTGATGCATATCATAAAGTAGCTTATGCAACCAAGCTACCTCGCATGCAGCAATTGCTGCACCCCTGTACTCAGCCTCTGTGCTCGAGAAGGCAACTGTAGGCTATTTCTTGCTGCTCCAGGTGACTGCAGCACTCCCAAAAGAGAACACATATCCACTAGTAGATAGTCTATCAGAAGTACTACTAGCCCAATCAACATCAGTGTATCCATGCAATTGTATCTGAACCCCAGCCTCATAAAATAGTCCATACTACAATGTGGACTTCACATACCTGAGTATGTGTCTAGCCGCATCCAAATGCCATTTCCTTGGAGCCTGCATAAACTGACTTACCAATCCAACAGCATAGCTTAAGTCTGGCTTGGTAATAGTCATATAAATCAAACTTCCTACTATGCGTCTGTACATAGTAGGGTCTTCCAGAAGATCACTTGCATCTGTGCTCAGCTTCACATTCTGCTCCAAAGGAAGTGAAATAGGCTTACAGCCTGTCATCCCATATTTGGACAGCATGTCCAATCCATACTGCCTCTGCAAGAGCCACTTGGTGATCTAATCACCTCAATGCCCAAGAAATAACGCAGCTCTCCCAAATCCTTCATCTCAAACTTCTGCTTCAATAGCAATTTCACATGAAGGATATCTTCATCACTATCACTTATGATGATCAAATCATCAACATAAATGACAAGCAGCATAATACCTTTCTCTGTTTTTCTCACATAGAGTGAGAAATCTGCCTTGGAAATCTGAAAGCCAATTGTGACAAGATACTGTCCTATGTTGTCAGACCATGCTCTAGGTGCTTGCTTCAAGCCATACAAGGCTGTATTCAACCTGCAAACAAACTCAGGATGAATAGCGTGAAGATACCCTGGTGGCTGCTCCATAAAGACCTCTTCTTGCAAATCACCATGCAAGAAGGCATTCTTTACATCCATCTGATGTAAAGACCGTCCCTTGATGCAGCCATAGCAATGACTTCTCTTACAGTTGCCATCCTTGCAACCGGGCTGAATGTTTCTTCATAATCAATGCCGTATGTTTGTGCATACCCCTTAACAACTAATCTTGCCTTGTATCTATTCACAGAACCATCTGCATTGTGCTTGATCTTATAAACCCACTTACAGCCAATTGCATTCTTGTCTTTAAGCAAAGGCACCAATTCCCATGTATATTTTTGCTTCCAAGGCATCCATTTCTTCATCCATGGCTTTCTCCCATTTTTCATTTCCCATGGCTTGTTCAAAAGAAGTGGGTTCTAGTTCCTGTATCACTTTGACCATATAGGCATAGTGAATGGCTATAAATCCATCATATTTCAGCCTATCCACAGAATACCTAGCTCTGGTAGACCTGTGCAAAATAGGCTCACTTCCAGGTGCTCTCAAAACATCCCTGGTCTTCCTTACTCTAGGTGTAACAACAGAAGGAATCATTAGGAAAAAAGGGAGCTCATTTTGGGGCCTTTTACGGTTTGGAAAAATAAGCTCTCAACCAATCAATAGAAGGCCAACGTAACGTTGAAAATTCACGAAAATAAGAGAAAATAGAAAAAAGAAACAATACTTTATGTAAGTACAAGCGTGCTACATTAATGAGGAGATTGGTTTTTTATTCTCAGAAGATCTTTGGACAAGAAGATAGAATCTAAACTGACATTTTATAAGACAAGATCCTTCCCGCTTCCACCTTCCTTTGAATTTTCAAATGTTGTGCTGCCTTTCGTGCGAAAGGTCTACCATTCTATACCATTGCCTCATTGTGCAACAGCCTTTCTTTTCCAAAACTGCTCCCTTGATCCTGTTTGGCGTAGAGTAAGATGTTTCTCATCAACTGTCTGTTTGCCCACTTTCTCTTTCTTGAAACTTCAAATTGTTATCTTAGTTACATTACTTTGCTATTGTTACAGATTCAGAAAATCTCCATGGTGAACCAAAACCACGGCCGTTCTTGTGGAAGACGCTCTGTGGATGATAATGCTACGAAGGCAGAATTATACCAAATATCCTTACCCCGTCGACCTGCTTCTTCTATTTCGTCGGTAGAGAATTCAAGTACAGTCAAAACGGAAGGAACTTGGGAAAGGTTTAGTGTTTCGAAAGGAGCATGGGTGCTCATGCAACCTAGCAAAAGAAAAAGACCCCAGACAAAAAACATTTTCTTGGCATCGTGGAAGGGAAGAGTACAAGATTTTAAAATCACCAAAGGGAAGATATCCATGAAAGAAGTTTTGATTCAGCACGTGTACATGCATAAAGAGCTTGTCTTGCGAGACTATCCAAAAAATCTTCCGCAACACATGCCTAATTGTATATTTTTCTATTGTGGTATTTTTCTTCATGAGGTGTATGGATTTTTAAGATGAAGCTTTCTCTCTTAGCTTATTGACATTCTTGTGTTGTTTTATTTCAAATTTATATCCTTCATCGTATGAGACATGGTAAAACATCGATTGTATTCTGGGATTTATAGATGTTCTGCATGGATCGATAGGAGAACAAAAATACCAAGGTCGATGTGCAACAGAGCTAGCTCAATCGGGTATATTTTTTACTGATCATTTTTATCAGTTGCTGGACAAAGCTAACACACATGGTGTATTAATAAAACAAGACCTTCCGGCGTGGAATTTGGTGGATTGGCCTCACCCACATTCTAGTGTTATAGAGGCATATAGGGTGAAGCTTTTTACAGAAGTACAGAAAGCTCTGAGGCCCAATATTGCCACTAGGATAGTAAAAATTTATTTGTGCATGCCTCTCACAGTTTTTGTAGACTTGTTTAATACCTTTCCAGTGAAGGTTTCAAAAACAATGTTCACAGTTAAAGCAACAAATTTGACATGCATGCCACAATTTTTGGATAAAGGTTGGGATAAGAAGACATGTAGTTCAGTGTTTTGTGAGGTGGTCCAACCTTCTATGCAACTGAAGTACATGGTTGCATCACAAAATTTTATTTTCTCTTTTTATTACAAGCGCAGTCGAATGCCAGGCACAAAGCTTGTCCCAATGGATCAAGATGAAGAGTCTTTTGGTGCAAAAAATAAACTTATTGATATTGATGTTGTTGAGAATGGTGATGTGCTAGCCAATATCTCATTAAGAGAATGTTGCTCCCTAGCTCAATTGCGTAGTGACATTCTGTTTGAGACTGAAGGTTCTATCTCAAACGACTTTTTATTTATCTACAACAATAGAAAGGTACACCATCTGATTTATCCTAGTCTCATTAAGCATTGCTATTAGTTTAATTTACCACTCTAATTCATATTGCTTTTTTGCAGTTACTCAGACGAAGAGAGAGCTCAGTTAAATGCAAAGACATAGAAAATTTTAAAATTGAGATAACACAGACTCCATAAAGAAAGGTTTTGTATTCAATCAAGTAAGATTTTGTACAGAACTGTTTAGCTGAATCTGTAGAACATATTTCTGACATCCATTTTTTATTTATGTACAGTTTCATCCAGAGGCTGCTCTACATTTTCTGGAGGATCTTCTCTCTCCTGCTCCATCCTGCCATCCTGTCTCCTCCACTACCCCAGAAGTCTCTCTTTGCTGCTTCTCCACCTTCTCCTCAACATCAGCAGTAGGTCTTTGCTCCTGTGTCTGCTCCTCCTCAGCACTCTGTGATTGCTCCTGTGGCTTCTGGTCCTCAGCATTAGGTGCTTCATCTGTGGGATCAAGGTGTATGACACCTTCTTGTACTTTAGAGCTTTCACACAGCTCCACAGTAGCTGGTACAATAGGTTTTGGGGAGGCATAGCTCAAAAATCTCCAAATTGTAGAGCTCTAAAATTATGTACATAGTTGGGGCTGAAGCTATCCTCTTTCATCTGCAATGGCAGAGGATAATTTAGAACACTTTGTATCATTATGAATTATCTTCAAGCTAAATGAAAAGTATTTTTCCTTACCAGGTCTGGCTGTTCCTTCTCAAAGTAGCTTGAAAGTATATATTTTGCATTGATCAGCACCCTCCATCCACAGCTACTTGAATCATTTTGTTGTGGTGTCTGTACAGTTAGAAAAAAATGTTAGAAACTGTGAGCATCAGCACAAAACAAAATTATTCAATAAGTTCAAAGACATAGCATTTAATAGACTTTTTACCTCTAGACTTATTGGCTCTATTGAATCCAAAAGAGAGACATTTGGAGGACACTGATCCAATGCATCTAATAGCCTTCTAATACAATTGCAATATGTATAATTTAGTTAGTATGGTATCAAAATAATGAAGTTTTAAGTTCAAAAAGCACACACAGCACTTACAATTTCAGCTCTCTGTGTGTGTTTTTTAGAGAGTTGAATAGAAAGCATTGCTTCTGCTGGATGTCAATAGACACAAAACTCCAGTGGTCACTGCATAAGGAAAAAAGCATAAGAAAATGAAAGGCTACAAGAGTTCCCAATATTAAAGAAGAATCTTAAAAGAAGTAGTCACCCACATACCTGGTATGGTATGGAAGTAGCAAAACATCAATTACTTCAAAATTGCAGTGTTTGAACCAGCTGGAAATACTCATGGGAGTCTCCTTTGCATCTCTTAATTTAGAAGAAATGGCTGGATCAACAATATGGACTGTATGCTGTACAGAGGGGTGAAGCCAGCTTCTCATCATGCTGCATAGGATCAGAAAATAATTAGGGTAGGTTATAAAGGAGTTACAAGGAGGATTGATTTGCAAAAAATGTAAAATTTATAGACACTTACTAGAGCATTGCAAGAATGATAGTATCTGAGCAATACTCATTCTTATTAGCCAATGCTGCTAAGCATTGTTTTGTCAAATCAAAATCATTGACTGAAACTTCATCCTCAATATGTACAACTACATCAGGGCCAGCTCCTTCAACCTTCTATGTATCTGTCGCTCTTTCTTTCTAGTCTCCACATCTATAACAGATTTTGTTTCTTTTATTTGCTACTTCAGTGAGTCCTCATAAGCAGCCTTCCCTCTGGTGTTCTTTGAGCGTGTTACCTCAAAAACCTTTACCTCATCAACCTTCAACTTCCTTGTAGGTGGAATTAGCAATATATCTCTCATTTTGATGTCCTGCCATTCCACAGGATGAACCAGCTTGTCATACCTCCATCTCACTCTGGACAAAGTGTTGAAGTCTTTGGCCATCAAAGTCACCCTGTGAGCATGGGCTGCTACAAGCATTGCATCCTCAATATTTCTCCAGGTAATCCTCTACCATTTCCTGTAAGGAAAGAATGGCAGTTCTATTCCACCTGAACCCAAGGTTCCAACTGTCACAAATTTCTCTCACCAGTCTTTGAAAGGGTGCTTTGGGTATTGCAAAGCCTATAGCTTTCTGTTGCCTCCTTATCTCCCTTAGCACACCTGCACCCTTATTCAATCTTTTGGCCTTTTGCTTGAGCAAGCTCATTGGCTTACCCTTCCTGCCATGTGTAGCTCTTCCCTTTGGAGGCACACTAAACTTCTTGGTACCTACCCCAGCTGCTGTTGCTGCAAGACTTGGTCCTTTGCCAACTTTCCTTGCAGTTGACTTGGTTCTTGCCATCACTCTGAAAAACTGCATACAAAGGATTGGAAAGAGATCACAGACATGGAGAACATGTTCTAACAAAGAAAAGCTCAGGGGGGTCACTCATCATATGTAACCCTATCACATGAGTTCAACAGAAGGATATTTTTTATTCCTAAAATTTACATAAATAAATATACATAAGGGACTATTTAAAATAGTTTTCGAAAAAATTTACAGATTTGTATAGAAAAGGGGTACATTTTATTAATGAAAAAATCTACACATAAGGGATTTTAAATATAGGCCTTGAACGCACGTGATATAGAGGGTTTATACATAGTGACCCCCCCGAGAAGAAAAGGCAATCACAGGGGTGGAAGAAGCCAAATAAAGAAATTTGCAATAAAATGCGATATGAGCAGTTTGGAATTTCAAACAGGTCCACATCGCATTTTGCTGCAAATTTTTTAAATGACATGCTGGTGCACTCCTACAGTGATTTCTATGTCTCTCCAACTAAATACAGTATAAATGGAGTTTATGCAAGAAGATTACAGCTATGGAAGTCACAAAACCAGAACATGTTCTAACAAAGAAAAGGCAATCACAGGGGTGGAAGAAGCCAAATAGAGAAATTTGCAATAAAATGCGATATGAGTAGTTTGGAATTTCAAAAAGGTCCACATCGCATTTTGCTGCAAATTTTTGAAATGACATGCTGGTGCACTCCTACAGTGATTTCTTTGTCTCTCCAACCAAATATAGTATGAATGGAGTTTATGCAAGAAGATTACAGCTATGGAAGTCACAAAACCAGAACATGTTCTAACAAAGAAAAGGCAATCATAGGGGTGGAAGAAGCCAAATAGAGAAATTTGCAATATAATGCGATATGAGCAGTTTGGAATTTCAAACAGGTCCACATCGCATTTTGCTGCAAATTTTTGAAATGACATGCTGGTGCGCTCCTACAGTGATTTCTATGTTTCTCCAACCAAATACAGTATAAATGGAGTTTATGCAAGAAGATCACATGCAAATATCACACTTGAAGATCTGCATTCCTACAGTGATTTCTCTGTCTTGGTTTGAGTCTATGCATTTCCATGCAGGATGTATTTTTTCTATTTTAGGCAAGAAGATTGCAGAGACTAAGGGGAGAACCCATTGTTACTGACCTGGAATCTATCTGTGGATGTGCTGTGCTGCTGAGGTGTGCTGCTGAGGAGTAATCTGTGCTAAGGATGAACCTGTGCTGCTGGACAAGATGCTGATGCTGCAGAGTATGGAGGTAGGGAGGCAAGAGAGCAGAGACTGGAGGGCAAGAGGTCTAAAACAGGATACCACAAATAAGTGCAAATAGAATTAAAGAATCATTAAATCCCACACGTGTGGAATGTAGTCATTTTTCACACGTGTGGATGGGACCCAGATCTCTTAGAGTTTGAAATTTGGCACGTGTGAAAGTACACTTTATTCCTTGGAACTTGTGCCATTCATGATTTCATCATCAATACCACAACCACTTTTCCCTCCCCTGGATCCCAATCTTTCATCCCTGCCACGGCCCTCGCATCTTCCATTTCCTTCTCTCTAATCCTTTCCTACCCAGCACACTCCATCCAGACTGCAACCTGCCTGAAGACAGTACTGCCAGATCTCCAGGTTACCTAGAGTGCAAAGTTCAAGCTAGAGAAAGAGCAGGAGATTTACCAGTTCAACTCAATCAGCATGGAAAAGGAAAAAAAAGGTCAGAATTCTAGTTTGGTTTCAATGTTTTTCAACATTTATTTCTTCCATCCATTGGATTTTTGGTGTCCCAATGTCTTCACTCAGCTCCATCCTTCTTCTTACATTTTCAATTAATACTGTTCAAGAATGTGGTAAATCACCCAGAAATTAGATTGTAGGTTGATATGAATAGAAACAAGAAATTTGCAACAAAATGCGAGGAGAGTGGTTTATAGTTCTCTAAACAGCCCATATCGCATTTTGCTGCAAATTCCTGTTGTTGACACCTTCCTCATGAAAAGTTTCACTCATTCCATTATTTCTCTTGCATATGAGATCATAGTATCCAGGAATCACTGAGATGAACCGAGTGCTTGATTTGACATGCACATGAACAGAACTTGAGAATTTGCAACAAAATGCGAGGAGAGTGGTTTATAATTCTCTAAATAGCCCATATCGCATTTTGCTGCAAATTCCTGTTGTTGACACATTCCTCATGAATAGTTTCACTCATTCCATTATTTCTCTTGCATATGAGATCATAGTGTCCAGGAATCACTGAGATGAACCAAGTGCTTGATTTGACATGCACATGAACAGAATTTGAGAATTTGCAACAAAATGCGAGGAGAGTGGTTTATAATTCTCTAAATAGCCCATATCGCATTTTGCTGCAAATTCCTGTGTATTATTTGTTTCTCACTTCTACCTCATTAATTTGCTATCTTTAGCCCTGTGGAAATCTTCCTTGATGATGAGAAATGTTTTTGTTTTGGAACAGCTGGCTCCCAGGCCCCACCTTTCAAGAGGAAGCTGGACTTTTCTGCTGCTATTATTAGACCATAGCAATCACCAGGTGAGTCATGAGATGTCATGAAGGAATTATCTGGTGATATACAATGCATTCACTGATTGCATATGTCAGCATATAGAATTCATAGTATATAAGTTTTTGAACAGGCAAAAAGAAGAGGCTGGAGCAGAGTGCTGATTCTTCCATCAAAAAACAAATGGAACCAGAAGAGGACAATTCTCCAGATTTGCTCCTATTTGAGTTTCTTCACAAATGCAAGGCTCAGAGTAACTTCCATATATACCACAGTATTTTCAACATGGAGTTCACAATGAGCTCTGTACTGGAGTAGCACAAAGATTTTCTTTCAGACTATTGGGATGCCTTCAAAGAACTGACAGAGGCAGGAAGAATTGTGGGAGGAGAAAAGGTCTTTGTGCACCTAAATCATATTGTCTCCAATGACAGGCTGAGGTACCATGTGAACAGAAGATTTGACAGCTTGCCTGATCACTATAAATTCAACTGTACTTTGCACACCAAAAAGTGCAGAGTGCTGGAGCAGAGCATGGCATTTCTTATGTACATTGTCTTCAATCAGGAGTCTTTGGATGAACAAGGGCAGGAAATAGAAGAAGAAGACACATCTGAAGCAGAGGAAAAGGAGGATGTTTCTTTGGTCACAAAAATGGTAGAGCAAGAAGAAGATATCAACCTTCAGGATGAGGGGCTGCAAGTGGCTGCTCTTGACCTTGTTCAACTGAGGACAAAAACTCTGAGGGGAGCAGAGCCAGTTGAAGATTTTGATGTTCAGAGCAGCAACTATGCAGTGCCCATGCTTCCAGGTGTGTTGATTGGTGGAAAGGATTATGTTTTCCTCCATGATATAGAGTGTATGTTTGATTTGAGGGAGGACTATGCCATTTCCCTTATTGCCCAGGCTTCAAGGCTTGACAAGGAGGTTGGCATAGAGGATGACCATTCACTACTGGCTTTGGAAACAATGTTTGATCCTATAGAGGTGTTGAGATATCAAGCTCTACCCCCGATACATCTCCTGGATGACTATCATTTATGTCACCGTCTATGTTAGTTGTGCTCGTGGTGTAGTTAGACTACCACGTATGTTTTTGGTTTGGGTTCACATATGAACCACTATTCTAGGGTTTGACATATAGGGTATTTCCCTCTTCTATTGTATCGTTGTTGTGTGCAAAAGTGAAGAAAGGCTTCACCCTCCAACCTTGTGTCCTCTCTCTTTTTGTGTGTTGTGAAGAAAGCTGAACTTGAGTCTCCTATCTCTCTCCCTTATTCTTTACATGGTATCAGAGCCTTGTTCGTGGTAAGGAGCTCAAGAAAGCTAGCCAAGTTTGTGGTGTCCTGGTAAGAGGACTAGTGTAGCTTTCCTATTTCGAGTTTGGGAGCAAATCTCTGCAGGTAGCACAGCCAGAAGTGCAGGAGTGCACTGCTTCAGATTGAGAGGCCCTTCGCGGTGCGGCGAGAGCGCAGTATATGCTACGGGAGCGGGCGAAGCCCTTGGCAACTTTATTTTTCTGATTTGGGGCCGTTTCGGGGCCCGTTTTGGAGGCGAAAGTTCTTCGCAGGCACTCAGAAAAAGGCCCTGTTTTTGCTGTGCGACCACCGCGCGGCTAGTCGGTGGAAAGGTGCCATAGAAATTGCATCGTATGCCTATGTGCAGAGATATTGGGAGTTGCAGATTCATGCCTGTTGCCTGTTGATGCAAAATCATCACGAGGAAGTGACTGTGTGGTGAAATACCACTTTCGTCAGTGTTGCAGATCTGCCCCTGTGAGGCTCTTTGCAGAAGTTTTGCTATTTGCCCTTCTGAGGCATTTGCTGTGTTTACAGGTTGCTGTTGCAATTCGTGATTTGTAAAATGTCTGAGAATCTGTCTACCATTGTCAGTGAGAAGCTTGACAAGAACAACTTCCAAGCATGGAAGTTCAGGATGACAAACTTCTTTATGGGAAAGGGAGTTTGGGATTACATCAGTGGTGAAACTGCAGAACCAGTTTTGGGTGCTGCTCCCACTCCTGCTGAATTGAAGGCCTTTAAAGAATGGCATGAAAATGCCAGAAAATGCCTGTATTGGCTGTCCGTTAGCATTTCAGATTCTATGATTGTGCATATACAGGATCTAGAGACGCCTAAGGAGGCATGGGATACATTGGTGAAGCTGTATAGCACAAATACCAAAGCACGAAAGATGCAGCTAAAGCAGGAGTTGCACAATGTGCAAAGGAAAAATATGAATATAAATGAGTATTCCTTGAAGGTGAAAGGCCTTGCAGATTCTCTTGCCTCCATTGGAGCACCTGTTGATGATGAGGACTTAGTGTCCGTGACCTTGAATGGTCTTGGGAAAGATTATGCACAATTTCGGACATCCATTGGAGTCCGTGAAACATTTCCTGATTTTCAGGAACTTATTGCTCTCTTGCTGAGTGAAGAGCAAAGGAATGGTGGTTCAGCCACCTCAACTTCTTAAGAGACTGCTTTCTACTCGAATACAGGTAGAGGCAGGGGTAGAGGAAGAGGCCGTTCTGGTGGCCGTGCAGGAAATCAGAACCAACAGCAACAACAGGAAAACCAGTCCTATGGAGGAGGACGTGGTAGTTCTAGAGGCAGGGGGAGCCAAAGAGGCCGTGGTTCATGGCAAAGGAACCAGCAAGTAAATAGCAGCATAGAATGCTATTATTGTGGAAAGCCTGGACACAAGGAGAATACATGCTATAAAAAGCAGAATGACATCAAAAGTGGGAAGTTGCAGCAAAGCAACTATGCATCATCAAGTGGGCATGGTGACGACAGAAATGAGCACCTTTTTGTGATGCAGCATATGGTTAACTCCATGTCAGGAGATGCTGCAGCTTGCAATGATGTTTGGTATGTTGATTCAGGTGCCTCTAACCACATGACCAGTCATGGTGAGTGGTTTCATGATGTCAGAAATTTGGATAAGCCAGGTTATGTTGAAACAGGTGATGATACTGTGCACCCAATTACGCAGGTTGGTAAAGTGCCATTGGCTATGCAGGATGGCAAAACAAAGTACTTGGCAGATGTACTTCATGTTCCAAAAATCACTAAGAACCTGGTTTCAGTTGGCCAGATGGTTGAGCAAGGTCTGCAGGTTAGATTTAATCCTGATGGATGCTTCGTTGAAGACCTGAAAAATAAATGCCACTTGGTTGCGAAAGGCAACAAAAATGGAAGAATGTTCACCTTGGATGTTGATATGCCTGAGGTGAAAGCTGCTATCTTTGCGCATGGGAGAGGTGTCATTGCAGATATTGAGATATGGCACAAGCGCATTGGGCACGTGAATATACAAAGGCTGAAATCTATGCAAACGAAAAACATTGTTGCAGGTTTGCCTAAATTCAGAGTTGAGGGAATGCAAAAGGTATGTGAAGCATGCCAAATGGGTAAGCAGGCCAGACATGCATTTCCTAAAAATGCTAAGGTGAGCAGAAGACCTTTGGAAGTGATCCATTCAGATGTTTGGACAACCAAAGCTGCTTCTATTGGTGGATGCCATTATTATGTGACGTTTCTTGATGACTACACTAGGAAGGTGTGGATTTATTTTATGAAGCACAAAAGTGAAGTGTTCAGCCATTTCAAGGCTTTTAAGGCCATGGTTGAAAAAGAGAAAGGTGTGCATATTAAAGTGCTAAGATCTGATGGAGGGGGAGAGTACTTTTCAGAAGAATTTTGTGAATATCTGAAAGAACAGGGAATTCAAAGGAAGTACTCATGCAGGTCTACCCCTCAGCAGAATGGGGTTGCAGAAAGGAAGAACAGGCATATTGCAGAAGTAGGACGGGCGATCCTAAATGAGAAAAACATGCCTGATTATTTTTGGGCTGAAGCAATAGCAACTGCTGTTTATATTATGAACAGAACCCCCACTGCAGCTGTCCATGGCATGACGCCTGAAGAAATGTATACAGGCCAAAAACCAGATATTTCTCACTTGAAGGTATTTGGTTGCATAGCTTATGTTCATGTTCCTGATGAGAAGAGAACAAAGCTTGATCCAAAGGCAGAAAAATGCATCTTTATTGGATATGCTCAGCACCAGAAAGGGTATCGCTGTTATAACCCTTCCACTCGCAAAATGCAAGTGAGCAGAGATGTTGTTTTTGATGAAATGAGCAGCTGGTATGCACCAACTGTTATGGTAGGAGATGCAGATGCAGGAAATGGGAATGCTGCAATAAATGCAGAGCAGCAATCTCAAGCCTTGAGTGGACCCAGAGAGTCCTCTACTAGTGGATCTAATGCATGGACAGGGAGATTGAGATCTAGTGAATCGTCACATGGCAGTCCTGATAGTGTTGTGCAGGTATCACATAAGGGAAAAGAAAAAGTGGACCATGCTCCAGTATTTGATGTGTCTGCTGGTAGCTCTCATGTTGATGGAGAGTCAAGCGGCTCTGAAATGAGCCTTGATGAGGAACTTGGGATTCCTTCTGTTGTTACACCTGGTGCAAGGAAAAGCAGGCATGATTTAAAGACGCCTGCAACTGATCCAGTTGTACGGAGGTCCACTCGTATTAAGTATCCAGTTGACAGGCTGAGATATGATGGGTATACAGCACATCACTATGCTTATATGGTCAAGGTTCTAGAGGAGCCAGAGCCCACATGTTTTGAGGATGCAGCAGGGCATAAAAATTGGGAAGCAGCTATGGATGAAGAGATGGCTGCCTTGGATGCAAACCACACTTGGGATTTGATGCCTTTGCCTCATGATAAGAAGGCTATTGGCTGCAAGTGGGTTTACAAAGTAAAGCACAATGCTGATGGGTCTGTTAGCAGGTACAAGGCAAGATTGGTTGCCAAAGGTTTTGCGCAGACATATGGAATTGACTATGAGGAAACTTTCAGCCGAGTTGCAAGGATGGCAACCGTGAGAGCAGTAATTGCTATGGCTGCTGCAAAGGGATGGTCTTTGCATCAGATGGATGTGAAAAATGCCTTCTTGCATGGTGACTTGCAGGAAGAGGTTTATATGATGCAGCCAGAAGGTTATGAGGATAATGCACACCCTGATTTTGTATGCAGGTTGCGCAAAGCCTTGTATGGCTTAAAACAGGCGCCGAGGGCATGGTCAGACAAGATAGGGCAATATCTTGTCACTATTGGATTTCAGATTTCCAATTCAGATTTTTCACTTTATGTGAAAAGGACAAACAGAGGGATTGTGCTTATAGTCATCTATGTTGATGACTTGATTATTACAGGTGATAGTGATGCAGACATTAATGAAGTGAAGCTGCTGTTGAAGCAGAAATTTGAGATGAAGGATTTGGGAGAGCTGCGTTACTTCTTGGGCATTGAGGTTATTAGATCCCCGAGTGGGATATGGCTGTTGCAAAGGCAATATGGTTTGGACATGCTGTCCAAATATGGGATGACAGGCTGTAAGCCTATCTCTGTTCCATTGGAGCAGAATGTGAAGCTCAATGCAGAGTCAGGTGAGCTTCTTGAAGATATTACTATGTACAGGCGCATAGTAGGTAGCTTGATTTACATGACTATAACCAGACCAGATTTGAGCTATGCTGTGGGGCTGGTGAGTCAATTTATGCAGGCACAGAGGAAGCCACATTTGGATGCGGCTAGGCGCATACTGCGGTATGTGAAGTCCACATTGCATTATGGACTATTTTATGAAGCTGGGTGTGCATTACAAGTACATGGATACACAGATGCTGACTGGGCTGGTAGTGTCTCAGACAGGAGATCTACTAGTGGTTTTATGTTTTCCCTTGGGAGTGGTGCCATCAGTTGGAGCAGCAAGAAGCAGCCAACAGCTGCCTTGTCGAGCACAGAGGCTGAGTACAGGGGTGTAGCAATGGCTGCAAGTGAGGTAGCTTGGTTACGGAAGCTACTTGCAGATATGGGACAGTCAGTTCATGCAGCAGTTGTCATTCATTGTGACAACATTAGCAGCATCATGCTTGCTAATAACCCAGTTTATCATGCTAGAACGAAGCACATTGAGGTGCATTATCACTTTGTGAGAGAGAAGGTTCTAGCTGGTGAGATTGATCTTGTCTATGTCAGCACTGAGGAGCAGGTGGCTGATATCTTTACGAAGGCATTGGGTACCGAGAAGCTTCGCAGATTTAGGAGCTTGCTTGGTGTACGTGAGATGGATTTGAGCTTGAGGGGGAGTGTTGAGATATCAAGCTCTACCCCCGATACATCTCTTGGATGACTATCATTTATGTCACCGTCTATGTTAGTTGTGCTCGTGGTGTAGTTAGACTACCACGTATGTTTTTGGTTTGGGTTCACATATGAACCACGTATTCTAGGGTTTGACATATAGGGTATTTCCCTCTTCTATTGTATCGTTGTTGTGTGCAAAAGTGAAGAAAGGCTTCACCCTCCAACCTTGTGTCCTCTCTCTTTTTGTGTGTTGTGAAGAAAGCTGAACTTGAGTCTCCTATCTCTCTCCCTTATTCTTTACAAGAGGCCCTTTCATTTTGTTTCAAAGAGGCTGAAAAGTTCCAAGAGCGAGATGAAGCTGCCTTCTCAGGGGGGTCACTCATCATATGTAACCCTATCACGTGAGTTCAACATAAGGATATTTTTTATTTCTAAAATTTACAGAAATAAATATACATAAGGGACTATTTAAAATTGTTTTGGGAAAAATTTACAGATTTGTATAGAAAAGGGGTACATTTTATTAATGAAAAATTTACAAATAAGGGATTTTAGAAATAGGCCTTGAACGCACGTGGTATAGAGGCTTTATACATAGTGACCCCCCCGAGGCTGCCTTCTAGCTCACACAGGAAGCTATGAATCTCTCAGCACTATACACAGAAAAGCCTAAAGAAGAGGCTGGACAAGAAGGGAGAGGGATAAATCTTTGGAGAGATGAACTGCTTGTTGCTGATGAAAATGAGAAGGTACTTCAAATCATATACTTTGACTTCTGCTTAACTTTGTTTTTGTAGGTTGTGTATTGTCTCACTCCAATCCTTTGATATGTTGCAGCTACAAATTGAGGATGACACATTCCTCCAGAGATCAAGTGGAAGCAGGCAGGTTGGGTTTCGCAAAATGTCAGGCCTAGCTCATTATATTCATGATCTAGGCAGTGCCAAGATCTTGATTTACCATAGGCAGTTGAGCAACAATGGAGAAACCATTGTTTACTTCCTAAAATGTTTGTCCAGGGCTTTAGGTGGACATGTTCTTTCATGGCAAAAGGAAAAGATCATTTTGATAGAGAGGTTGTCTGCCATAGATATATTTGGAGATTATGTGAATAAGCAGGCCTCTAGGGCCGCTTACTTTTTGTCTTACACTTCTTATGCATTAGCATGTGGTGTTAAGGAGCCCAAATATCTGGAGGGCTATGGAAAACACCAGCTCGTAAGGTTTCGAGAGCCACCCATGATTGCATCAGGCCACACAGTCCAAGAAGAGGAACATGTGGAGAGAGCTGAAGAAAAGGATAAAGAGACAGTCGACATCAAGCCAATAAAGAAGAAAAAGACTCCAATCAAGATCAAAAAGAGAGTTCCGATCGGCAGGCCCTGGGAGAAACAGGATTTAGTCATCGAATATAGCACAAACATTATATTAAATTTGAACTGATTTGTATAAAGTCTTTGATATCTGGTATGATCTTGTATAAATGATTAATAAGTTGATGATGAAATGATTTGTACATTTACATAGAGTGGTGCCGTTAAATATTAAATGAACAATATATTGAAATTGTAAACAAATTGTATTAAGTTCAGGGTGGTAGCAAGCTAAGGGTGTCCACTTTTTGTTCACTCCCCAATCCTAAGGAGGTGGAAAAACAAGCTTTTTAGCACACAAAAATGCAAATCTCACCTACTTCCCTATGGATCTAGTCTTTGAAGTCTTCTGATACAACATCACACTTGCTATTGTGCACACAATCGTATAGTCTGATCGAAAATTCGATGCACACACAAAAAATTTCTTTGTGTCACACGGCATGGTTCCAGGGTGGTCACACGTTTGTCACGAACAAAGAGTGTCATATTAAATTCTAAATTTCTCACTCATTTTAGATTAAATGTTATTGAAACTTTGTAAGTGGTCTCTTTGCATTATGTAGAGCTTAAGTTGATTTATTGGTAATTTTTTGAATGATTTATCTAATTATAAATAATTATTTATAATAAATAAAGTCATAAAATACATGCATTTTAGTAGCACACCACATTTTTTTAGTATTTTGAATAATTAAGCAAATCCAATTCGGTGGAAGGTTAGTAGGCACATAAGGGTGTGTAGTTGAATCATCAAATCCCAAATCCAACGGTTAGATTTAGGAAGATTGAAGTTTAATTTTTACTTTTACTCCTTAGCGGATCAACAAAGAATATTAAAAATAAATCTAGTAATTCTCAAACATAACCAAACATTTCAAAAATGTCAATATTTTTAGTCCTCTGCATGATGAATAAGAGGAAAAAATTTTGGTTAAATTTGAGTAAGGGAAACGTATGAAATGGCCTCCAACAGTTAAATCTCCCTTTTGTGGGGGAAAAAGGGCCACCCAAGCCTAATACCAAGACAAGGTAGGCTTGGTATTAGGCTTGGTGAGGTAGGCTAGGAGCATCACCGATCCTAGTGGCAAGCCTTTGGAGTCTGCATGCTGCCCATGTGGAAGGCTGAGTCATCAAAACCATGCCACGTTGTTAGACCACGTGGTGCCATCTCATCAAGCAGATGTGACATCACTCCTTGCCATGTCACCTTACATTGCCACACGTGCTGCCACATGTGCCACCTCATCATTCCACATCATCAGCCATGTGATCACACAATGCCACCTTGGCATACCTCCTCAACCTTGCCACGTCACCAATCCCTCCACCTCAATTTGCCATGTCAATCTACCACCTCATGAATGCCAACTCATCATGCCACATCACCTTTCAATGTCATCGAAGAGGCCCAGTACCACATCATGACCATGCAAGAAGAGACTATATTACCACATCATGACCATGCATGGTGCCACATCAGCCAGATGTATACATATGACGATGTGCGAGGCATACAATACCTCGATCGAGGTATATAACCTGGGTGAGGCATACAATACCTCGTTCGAGGTATATAACCTGGTTGAGGCATGCAATACCTCGTTCGAGGTATGTGACCGAGGACACCTAGAGATACCTCGATCGAGGTTCATACATACATGCGCAATGCACTGAATACCTCGACACCTAGAGATACCTCGATCGAGGTTCATACATACATGTGCAATGCACTGAATACCTCGATCGAGGTATAAGGTCTGATAAGGTATATGATCGGGGCTCTGGGCATAGCAGACCTCTCCACCAAAACTAAGCCAATTAGTATCAATCTTAGCACCTCTCCACCAATAATAATGAAGAGCAATCTAAGAGCAATCTAGTGGATGAGTTGAGGCTCTCTATAAGACACCACGTTTTGGTTCATTTCACCCATTCTTAGCCATTCTTGCCTCCTCATCACTTTGTCACACCTTCCATCCTACTTTCATTGAGAATGGATTCTCAAAGCCGTAGAGCTAGTAGACGTGAAAGATGTAGGAACCCCCCCCCAAATCTCATTGACGAGGAGCGCAAGCGGAAGGCTCGTGAGCGCAAGAGAGCCTCTAGATCTCGAGCTCGCGCTGCCACCATTGATCCACCTCCAGCTCTACCTCTACATCCCACCTCCACCCCCACCCCCACCTCCATTGTCCCCCCATGCTCATCCGCTCCCCTACCTCTAGCCTCTGCCCTTCCCCTAGCCACCTACATTTTGGCCTCCACCTCTACCTCTTCCCCCTCCACCCTCCCCCCTCCCCCTCCCCCCGCTCCACTTGGCGCCTCCCTTCCCCCGTCCACCCTACCATCTCCCATTGATCCCCTTGCCCCACCTTGCAGCAGCAGTGTTGCTTCACGACGTGACTTGCCGAAGTCCACTATCCGTCGTCGTACTAGCAAGATTGTGCAGTCTTTTTTTTGTGACCTCACGCCAGCTTCGCAGTCTTCTCTTCTTACGTCCCTGATTGATCACCCTGACTTGGTAGAGTGTAGGAGGCTTGCTGGTCTTGGTGCACGTAGAGATAGGGTTGTATCTAGCGAGGTCCTTAGCAGTGTTCGACGTTCCTATGCTTCTATTAAGCATAGGAACTCCAGTGATGCCTTGGCAGCACGTCGTGCTATTGTGGCTGCCATTAGTAGACCTCATATGATAGGCCATGTGCGTACCGCTTCACGTCTTCTTTAGATTGCACCACGCACATTGCGAGCAGGCATCATTAGGAGGCAAAGTCTAGAGGATAGTGAGACCGATGCTCTTTGGGCTTCAAGTGGTCGTGCACCTCGCAGCGATCGATTGTTGGATGATTCCACTAGGTCCTTCATACAATAGTTTTGGGAGGAGCATTGCAGAGTATCCCCGGTGTTCAAGAAGGCATTGCGGAAGAGGGTGTCACGCGGTGTGTACATTGAGCATGGTGCATGTTTTTCGGAGTATACCCAGACTGAGTTGTACACTCAGTTTGTAGAGGCACACCCGGAGTTCAAGATTGGGCAGAGGTCATTTGAGCGATGCAGGCCATGGTTTGTGTGATGCCCTCAGGAGCGTGACACATGTTGTTGTCGCTACCATGTGGATTTTGGATTGATGTATGACGTATTTTGTTCCCTTGATGGTCATAGGGGAGTGGTTCCTACTAGCCCTCACGACTTTATTCATTCCATATTGTGTACACGAGATGGTGATGCTTTATTCCACTCCCTTGATTGTGTGGAAGGCACGTGTACTTTGTGTGGTGACTTTGCTAGAGTGCCACAAGTTGCACTAGATACTTGTGATGTGCAGATGGTTCGTTGGCAGCATTATGAGTACTGTACCTTGACATTAGATGGTGGTGCACAGTCGAGGAGGTTGCAGCTTGTGGGGAAGGAGACACCACGTGTTGTATTCATTGATTGTTTTCGAGGGAAGCTGTACCACTACATACGCCACTCGCACACTGCGAAATAGGAGGATCGTCAGTTTCGTGCATGTTTGAGGACATTTCCTATAGGGGTGGTTGTCTCAGTGGTGGACTTTGCGGAGAATTACACCTTTGCACCACAGCATGAGATCCAATCGGAGTATTATTTCTCCGAACAGGTGACGTGTGATTGAGTATTGACTTTTTTCCCGCCTCATTATATTGAATTATTTCAATAGTCATATTTTTTTTTCAATGCCATATGGCAGGTTGCTATATTTGTGCACATTAGCTATCGTCATGCACAGGCTCATGTGGATGGCATTGATAGCACCATGGACTCACGCATCATTGTGCGAGAGTATCACTTCTACATTAGTGATGATCGATCGCATGATGCCCATTTTGTGTAGCATTGCTTCACTTTGCATGATAGTTTCTTGAGGGATCATGGTGTCACATGGCAGCAGCGCTGGATCTGGTCAGACGGTTGCGGTGGTCAATTCAAATCCGCTAGACAGTTTTATTGGTTTTGCAGATGGCACCATGAGACAGGCATTCCGATCACATGGAGCTACTTCGAGACAGGGCACGGTAAGGGAGAGCATGATGGTGCAGGTGCTTGCGTGAAGCGTGCTTTGCGTCGATACCAGTTGCGTGATAGTGCCGATCGCTTCAAGGATGCACATGATGTGGTGCGGTGGTGCAGCCAGCACTTATCCACTAGTGCTACGTCCTCGTTTCAGTCGCGTGACGATAGGGTGGTGAGCCGGTATTTTTGGTGCGTGGACATTGGGAGTCTTGATCAGTCGAGGCCTTTTGATTGTCGTTCTGTGCCTGGCACTCTTGATTTCCATTCCATCAGGAGCGTAGGTGAGTCTCACCCCGCGATCTTTTCTCGACGGTTTGCATGTTGTTGGGGACGAAACTTCACACGCCTCTTAGGCTACCCTAGACGTACATCCACGCAAGATTTGGTCTCCAACTAATTTGGTATGCGCCACGTGGAAGGACAAATGTATACATTTTTACAATCCCTACTAGCACGACTAAACCCTAAACCCTAAACCCTGGACCCTAAATCCTAAACCTTGTTGGGCATGAAAATTCACACACCTCTTAGGCTACCCTAGACGTACATCCACGCAAGATTTGGTCTCCAACTGATTTTGTTTGCGCCACGTAGAAGCAATCCCTACTAGCACGACTAAACCCTAAACCCTAAACCCTAAACCCTGGACCCTAAATCCTAAACCCTGTTGGGGACGAAACTTCACACGCCTCTTAGGCTACCCTAGATGTACATCCACGCAAGATTTGGTCTCCAATTGATTTGGTTTGCGCCACGTAGAAGCAATCCCTACTAGCACGACTAAACCCTAAACCCTAAACCCTAAACCCTGGACCCTAAATCCTAAACCCTGTTGGGGACGAAACTTCACACGCCTCTTAGGCTACCCTAGATGTACATCCACGCAAGATTTTGTCTCCAACTGATTTGGTTTGCGCCACGTAGAAGCAATCCCTACTAGCGCGACTAAACCCTAAACCCTAAACCCTAAACCCTGGACCCTAAATCCTAAACCCTATTGGGGACGAAAATTCACACGCCTCTTAGGCTACCCTAGACGTACATCCATGCAAGATTTGGTCTCCAACTGATTTGGTTTGCGCCACGTAGAAGCAATCCCTACTAGCGCGACTACACGTTAGCGTACCACCAAAGTCAAAAGAAAATAGTAAAATTAAATTGTGGCCTAACATGTCACACCTTCCTTGTACTCCCATACATGAGTAGAGTTTAAGAGGGAGAAGTGGGATTGTTAATATGTGTATATTTTTTTGGTGCATAGCCACAACAACCCTTTCTTTTTACATAAACCAAATACCAACACTTTTCCTTATACCAACCGCCAATCCTTTCTCTTGTACATAAACCACTAAATGCAAAAGAAAATAGTGAAATAAAATGGTGGGCTAGCATGCCACACCTTCCTTGTATTCCCATATACATGCATTAATTGCCAATTGTGTTGATTTCTCTTCTTTATGTTCATTATCTTTTATACATGCATAATAATTAGATTGGTGCATTGGCAAATGTCATATTAAGGAAATTGAAATAGTCCTTAGAAACTTGGAAGGCATATGCGATTGTGATTTAGAAGGCACATGTGATTGTGGTTCGAATATGACAAATAATTAGGTCTTGTTTTCTTTGATCACCAATTACCACAAGTATTGTTAACAATAAGAGACAAATTAAACACTGAGTCATAATAAATAACAGCAAAATCATGCAAAGGACAAGTCTAACTCCATTTTTGAAAAAAATCCCCAAAAAATTTATATTTTTTAAAAATTGTAGGGACAAAATATACGCTTCATGTCAATAATATTAAAAAACTAGAATTGTGAAAAAAGAATGCATAAAATATTACTTATATTTTATTGCAGAACCTAAAAATGTCTAGTATTATCATTTGCAAAAAGTATTCTCTCCTTTAATTTAAAAAATATGACAAATTGCAAAGGAGAAGAAACTGCTTCATTCAACTAAGAGAGTTGCTAGAGCTTTTTCTTTGAAATACCAATTGTTTTCTATGCAAGTGCCCATATCAAATCCATATACAAGAATTTCTACACCCTACAAACTAAGCATGTCCACACATTGGTGATTTCTCGATTTTTTTCCTTTTGTCATGTTGTTTAAGTATCTCTAGATCACACATTCCCTCAAGTTCATTGGTGTTGAAATAATTTTTTATCAATTGATTTACACATAGGTAACAACATTGCCCTCGGAGTCATGGATAAGTTTTGTACCAATATACATTTCTAGAATACTTTTTGTAAATAGCATAAATTGAAAGTTGGTAAAATTGATGTTACTTTAATATCTAATTTCATTTGATGAAACAATTTTACATTGGGCTATGGCATTGTCTAAAAAAAGTAATTTTCTTTTTATACAAATTAGTTTATCAAATGGTTGAATTTCAACATATTTTGATATTAAGATCGGAAGGCTAGATTTGGAAGCATGAATATGACAATAGTTGTCTTTTTGAAAAATTGATGAAAATTTGGATTTTGAAACACACTTTATTGACAAACATGAATAGAATAAAATTTTTGTTTAAAAAATGAAAAATTTTTATCAGCAAAATAAAATTTTCATCCAAAAAAAGATGAATTTTGATATGTTTAATGTTTAATGTTTACAATTACTTCACATGGCATTCTTTTTTAAATACCTTATGTATTAAACAAACTATAAACTGAGATAAACAAAGTGTGAAGAACATCATGAAAGTACGAAAATGCTCATACATCATAAAAGTGGGAACAATATCATGAAAGTACCAAAATGAATCTGTACATCATCATCATCATGCTGCAAAAGTGCATCCCTATACAAGAAACGTGTGAAGCCTAAACAATCAATCTGAATCCGAATCTGATAACTCTACATATGATCCTCTAGTGGAACGCTGACGTGGCTCCTGTATGACCCGCTGCCCAACCGTCTGCTATGTGCCCTCAGGCAAAGCTGGCTCAGATGGGCCAGCCTCATCACCTGCATGAGATGGGCTAGCCTCATCCTGATGAAGAGGAGGGCATGCTGCACGCGCCACTGCTGCCATCTCTGCCTCCCTCGCCTCCTTTATGTATGCGCGTCTCAGCTCCCATAGCCGTGCATCTGTGAATACTCGTGCCTCAAATCCAGCACGAGTAATCGTCTCTACATGTGAAAGACGCTGGGCGCCCTAGCTGCTGCTCCACCCACTGCTGCAATGATGTCTGCAGCTCTGCCTCTCGCTCAATCCGGCGTGCCTCCTCCGCTCGTGCCTCGTCACTTGGCATGAAATCACCGTACAAAAAGCGTCGTGGAACGCATGATGCAACCACCGATGTATCTGCACCCTCCTGCATCAGCAACGCTCTCTGTGCCTCTTCCCTGTAGTGCTCTGTCAAGACTACACGGGCGAATGGATCAATAGCCTGACGATGACCAGGATATAGATCATCCATGCCCAGTCCTCTGTATGTCACCACATCAATGTCAGCAAAGCATACAGGGCACACTGAACGTGCCACCATGTGGCGGGTCATGCAATGGAGATGTGTGATGTGGCCGCACCCCCTAGTCCATCCAAACCACCCTACAGTGTCAAAGTCCTCGTGGCAGAGGACACAAGTGGCAGTAGGAAGCCTCGCTATGACTGCTGCGTCTATGGGTGTCCTAGTCGGCACATCTACAGAGGAGGAGCAGGGTATAAGGCCACGCTGGGGTCGATCCTATGGCGTGACGGATCACGACTAATATGCCTCAACTGCAAAATATAGTGCTCTGCACGATGGTATGCTATGCGTGTCCGAATCCTCTGCTCCTCCAAATCTGTCTGCAATAGTCATACACGAGACTCCATCTCCTGACGCAATAGATGTGCCTGCAATGCAAACATGTCGCGTACATGGTGAGAATTAACCAAAAAACTTCAGTTCAAAACACGCTACAAAAAAATAAACTAACATAATCAAAATAACTAACCTCGTCCCTAGACTCGGCCAACAATGCCTCCAACTTTGCAATCCGTGTGTCTCGAGCCTCCAACTCGTGCTGAGGCACCGTAGATGTGGGAGGTGGTGTAGATGTGGGATGCTCCATCGATGATCGAGGTGGGGGAGGTGGAATCGCAATAGATCTCGATAGGGCAGAGACCATGTGCTGCAAGGATGATGCCACTAAATGAACATCCCCCCTAATCTGTTCTCCCACCGCTCGCAATGCCGGTGCAGGGATGATGTGCAACTCTGGTCCCTCGCGTCGACGTCGGAACACCTACAATCTGATGCTCCTGACGCCCCATCCTACCACGTCCCGCTCCTGATCCTGGACGGGTACTGAGGTAGTCCACCCGATGACCAAGGACAAACTCAGCGTAAAGCTGCATGGCAAACGACCTGGCTATCTGGCGGTTGTGAGGCAATCGACCACCATTCGCACAGCGAGATATCTCGAATAAATGTGTGCTGCTATGATGGGGTGCCTACACCGTAAAATATGCAAGGGGAGCCCTGTCGCATCGCCTCGGTGTGACCATCCCAAAACATATCCTCCAAGGCCTCCCTGTGATGTGACTCCCACTCAAACAACTGTCGAATGGCTCTCCAATCCAAGACACCACCAGTGATCTCCGCCTCAGCCTGTGCCTGAAAGCTATCCACAACGTCCTCAACTGTGTCCAATCGACTCAGAGCCTCAATAACTGAATACAGGCTCGCAACCAAGTGAGGGGGTGCCCTAGCATCCTGCAGTGCCCTCATCTTAGCACTTAGCATCTCTATCTGCATACGAATAGTGGTGCTAGAACCTGTGCGCTGGCTGGCGCATGCACAAAAAAAACACATGGAAATTAATATTCTATTTGGGTAATGAAAATAATATTCTATTCAAAATGACTTATAATCTATTTATGTAATGAAAACTATTTGTACGTACTCCTTGATGAGGTAGATCCTATGCACCTACCGGTAGATGGGCCAAATGTGTGGCTCAATATTAATCAATATTATTAATAATTCTTAATTTTGATTAGAATTTTTTCACTCTAGTTGTTGCATTTTTAAACTTAGATGTCTCAAATATTTTTTCCTTATATGTTTCCCTTTTTTCACTTTTTATCCAATATGAAACTTTTCCACGTGTGGTGTAAGGACCACATTGTCCACTAATGGCCCCTATACTAAGGACAGATAGTGGAGAGGTTTGGTTAATAAGACCTTCTTTGAATGCTTTATTGCCTTGGGTTTGCAATAGATATGGAGGAGATAGAAGGATATCTAATACATTACTTTGAACGATACACAAGCAAGGCGCATCTAGTATTTCTTGGACTACACTACAGACCTTTTAAAGCGAGAACTTTGAGAGAATAATTAAGCCTTTTCAATATTATCTATTTTGGTTGGGCAATCCACCTCAACTAGTGGCCATTCCTATAGATCATCACTTGGTTCAAGACATTTTGTATAAGACTCACTCGACTTCTAGTTGTAAAAATAGTTTTGGAATGAGATCATCCACATACGTAGCAACAACAAAGGGCACAAGATCCCTAGAAGAGGATTCAAAAACTTTGAAAATTAAATCCTTGGATGTCCCTATGCAATGGGAAGGGTTGCATACGATAACTAATGTTAATTTTGGTTGAGCTCAAGTAATAAGCGTCACCGTTGCCTATGGTTGGACTAGCAAGAAAGAGACCACCCTTGCTTACAATGAAACTAGCATATAATTCCTTGAGCATGTGGTTGACATTCCATGTGTGACATAGTTTCAACGAGGGAAAGGAGATATGTAGCATCCATACTATTTTGGTTATGAGGTGGTTCACGTGATTATTGTTACAAAGTCTTTTTGGGAAAACGTCTTAGTCATTTGTAAAAGACAAGATAAATGTTGTTAACATTAGTCATAGGTTTCCCTACAGTGCAAAAAGGGATGTATGTGTGCCACATGGCGAGCTGCCATGTAGCAAACAACATGGAATGGGATGCTTCAAATGTCGACTCTTGAAGGTTATGGAGTTCTCTCTCTCTTAAGTCGATTTGAGGCTGCTCAACTCAGACAAATGTTATGCAACATGGATTTCTCTCTTCAACTAGATCCACCCGACAAATATTCCTCAACACAATGAATATTGACTTCATTTCAAAGTTTGGCATTTCAAAAATAGCTCCTAACCAATCCTCGTAGTGGCCCATACTATTATCTATGATCATTAAGGGATGATTAGGAGAGATTCAGTCATTAACAAGCTTTATTTGAACTTAGGTCTATAGTTGATCAAAACACTTGCATATATTAGCATGAATGTGGAATGAATATAGATCCACTAGAGTCCCATGTGCAATGAATGTTAGGTATTCTAGTTAAACTTTCAATTTCTCTATGGCGTATTTCTTTCTTCTTATACATATAAGAGAAGTAGATGAATTATGGAACTAGACAACAAACATGATCAAAGTGCTAGATCTAAAGCATGCCATAGTGATAGCATAAGAATCTCAAACAGTTTATAGGCACAGACCGTAATATTCGAGTTCTTGAAGACCCATCCAAATATTCTCAATCTTGTAATATTCTTTTTTCAGTTATGCTAGAGTCTATGCATAACTTAGAAGAATTAGACATTTGCAAACTATTCCATGTCTTCTTAAGGTCTAAGCCACTATTTCATGTCTTCTTAAGGGATATTGAAGATTTGGACTAAGCCACTATCTAGGCATTTCCAAGCTATAGCCTTATCATGCATGCTTAGTCTAATCAATCTATTGACTAATAGGGGACATATGCCTTCAACATATTTCCTAGTAGAATCGATCCTTACTAATTGCCAAATAGTTAAAGGATGATTTATCATTAGTAATTTCCCAATATATTAGGGATGATTACCCAAGCTTAAACCTAGTTTCCTTCTAAAGAACTTGCTTGTCCCAAAGTGTCTAGTCAACTTCAAGCTTTGGTCACCAACCATGTCACTAGTCAATCTTTAATGTCCAACTCCAAGAGTTGACTAGTAGGTTTATGTTTGTGTATTAATTTGATAAGTCGAGTGAGTCTTATACAAAATGTCTTGTATCTTCATTTCCTATTTTGGTTGGGCAATCCACCTCAACTAGTGGCCATTCCTAAAGATGATTTTTAAAAACCTAATTTTTACATTTTCACATTTTGAATAAAAAATGCCTCATTAAACGTTTTTTAAATTTAAAATTTTCACATTTTAAATTATAAATGTCGTAATTCAAAAATAAAAAAAAATTTACAAATGCATTTCAAATTTATAAATACTTTATAATTATTCCTATGAACGTTTTTTTATTTAATAAAAATAGCTCTATTTTTAAAATTTTTTTTTCATTTTCACATTTTAATTAAAAAATGTCGTAATTTATAAATTTCAAAAAAACATTAAAATGCATTATAAATTTAGAAAATTTTTATAATTTTCCTTATAAACTAAAATTTAATTAAATTCTACCAAAAAGAAAATGCTACATAAAAAAAACAGAAATATAGAACATTTTCACATTTTGAATAAAAAATGCCTCATTAAACGTTTTTTAAATTTAACATTTTCACATTTTAAATTATAAATGTCATAATTTAAAAATAAAAAAAAAAATTTACAAATGCATTTCAAATTTATAAATATTTTATAATTATTAATATGAACGTTTTTTTATTTACTAAAAAAAGCTCTATTTAAAAAAAAAAATATCTTTCACATTTTAAATAAAAAATCTCGTAATTCATAAATTTCAGAAAAACATTAAAATGCATTTTATGATTTTTCTTATAAACTAAAATTTTAAATTACGTTTTTGAAATTTAAAATTTTCACATTTTAAATTATAAATGTCGTAATTTAAAAATTAAACAAAAAATTTACAAATGCATTTCAAATTTATAAATATTTTAAAATTATTAATATGAAAATTTTTTTATTTACTAAAAAAAGCTATATTTAAGAAAAAAAATTTAATTTTCACATTTTAAATAAAAAATCTCGTAATTCATAAATTTCAGAAAAACATTAAAATGCATTTTATAAATTTTCTTATAAACTAAAATTTAATCAAATTCTACCAAAAAGAAAATGCTACATAAAAAAAAACCCTACCTGGACTCTCCCGCTCCTGCTCCGTCCATCTCCGTCGATGTCTGTTCGTGGCTCTCCGTCGCTCGCGCAATTCCGTCGAAGTCCGACAAATCCGAAATCGGTGGATGAGGTAGAGCTCGATCGAGGTATGCGGAATGAGGGGGGTCGCTCTCCTTTTATAAGAAAAATTAGGGTTTAGCTACCTCGATCGAGGTATTCTTGACATGCCCATACATCTCGGCACATCTACCTAGATCGAGGTATTGGCATGCCACGATACCTAGATCGAGGTATTCTTGAGATGCCCATACATCTCGTTGGCATACCACGATACCTCGATCGAGGTATTCTTGACATGCCCATACATCTCGGTACATCTACCTCGATCGAGGTATTGCCATGCCACAATACCTCGATCGAGGTATTGTGACATGCCCATACATCTCGGTACATCCACGTCGATGGAGGTTTTGACATGCCACGATACCTCGATCGTGGTATGTTGGCAGAAGCGGGATGCCAAGTCATGTGTCCAGCATACCTCGATCGAGGTATGTCATCCGCCCTGTTGGCTGCCCTGTCGGATGGCACATACCTCGATCGAGGTATACTGGACATGCCACCTGACCTCGATCGAGGTTGAGCTGGATTGCCACGATACCTCGAACGAGGTAGATGTGGCATGTATAGTTGGCTTGCCAGCAAGCCTCGATCGAGGTAGAGGCTCGGTCCGGTGAAAAAGCGCAGTACCTCGATCGAGGTATTGGCTAGGCTCGGTTGTGCTCATGTGTGATTTTCATTGGAGCTTATACCTCGATCGAGGTATTGGAGACCGAAGCAAAACCTTTGTATTTTCACTCGAGCGGGTGTCACACTCACCCGAAAGTGGTCCGGAAGTGGACACCCTTAGCTTGCTACCTCCCTTCAGATCATATGTTTCACATTGAAATACTTTTCATGCATAACACCAAGAGTCACTTGTTCCACTAAAAAAATTTCTGTTGAATGAGTTTGAAAACATGTGGACATAACACCAATAAGTTACAAATGAGTCCTATTCATGTTTACTTGTCCATTTATGGTTTCTAAATATCTTCGATTCCCTCCATTGTCTATGTCTCTCTGTTGCAATTGAATTGTCTAGAGCTTGTCTTCGTCTTTGCTTTTGGGCTAGAAGAAAAGCAAGCTTGATTTTGGAGCTAGCAACTTTTCTTTTAGCATGCAGCCTCTGTAGTATGCCTCGGTAAAACCATTGGAAGACTTCCTTCAGACTATTCGCCTTCTGACTCCCTCCATAGTGTTGTGTGTGTCTAAAAAATGCATTACGTGCCATGTAGTGAGACTTCTCCATGCCTTGGGTAGACCAAATAGCTGGGCATCCATACTTTTTGACAAAATAGGGAAGGTGGTTGTATATGATATGCTGTAAGACATAAGAATGCATAGTAAGTAATAAAAAAAAAGAGGATCACACTTAAGTAAAAGAAAAAAAACATAACCTTACCATGTAGTGAGTTATATTGCAGGCTGTCCATGCGTCTTTCATTGACTTTCCAAAAAGTTTAATTGCCTCCTCAAAGTTCTTGTAATCACTCTTTGTCCATGTTACTTTGTCACAGAACATGAAGAGTTGATCAAGAGACCTCCACACCTCTGCCTTCCTATTTCGTGCTTCCCCATCTGCCTCATGATCTTTCACAGCATTATGGACTTGCTTCCACAATCCATAATTAATCTTTGAAACTGCTCTACCTTGCCTTACTTGCTTACTGTGTTTGGGTCGAGACAAGAATCTTCTTGCCTTAACACCACCAATAGAGGTCTTGATTGGTACCTCCTTGCCATTGGTAGACTTTTTAAAATCCTTTGTGATTTGAACATCTCCTCCATGCAGACCTATATCGGATAACACTTTTTCCAATGCTTGAAGAGCATCCTTTCTATTTTTTTCGGGACAGAGTTTCCTAGCAAATCCAATATATAAAAATACCAATTTCTCAATAAGTCGACATAGACCATGCAATGTGCAGATGTGAACATTACATAGTGGAATGTCCAGAATGGCCTTGAAGTCAGGGTCAAATTTATCTCTATTAGGTGCTCTCTTCCACCATTTTGAATCCATTACTTGAGCTGATTCTTTGCAGTAAAGACAAGGAGACTTTGAGTTGCCTCCTTTACTAATGTTATACATGCACTTAAGTGTTTTAAGATCCCCGGCCATGTGCCACTCTACTTGAAAATCACCTTTTCCTGCAACATGGAGATTCTCGCCTTGCACTTGTCTTTTGATTATTCTTGGTATTTCCGTGTGGTGAAACACCCAATCTAGTGTTTCATGGTCTTCGGTCTTCACCTGCGAGATTATAGAAAACAAAAGTATTACTATATCAGATTTGAAAACAATGACCAAAATCAAGTATAAAACAACCCAAGCCTAACCACCATATGTGTTTCTCTGACTGCACACTAAAATACTTCGAGCTCGCTTCAGTCAATGATGTATCAATTGCTCCATTCATCAATGTAATAGTAACTCTTTCCATTTTCTTTTCCTTTACAACCTCACACTCATCCAGTTTGATAACAAATTTCAAAATGCCTTTGCACTCCTCAAATGTTATTCCATAAAACTTGACCATTCTTTTTTGAAGTTATTGCAAAAATATATTGTTCCAAGGATCATACACTGTGGTTCCTTTAACACCATGAAATATTTCTTCAATATGGATATATTGCCCAATAAATTCATCTATACTTTCATTCAAATGACCTCTTATCCTCCACACGGTTGCTAGATTTGGCAATAAAACTCGTTTAATCCTTTGATCTTTCAAAGTTGAGGATATCGCATGGAAAATCGAACTATATCCCTTCCTGCTAACTCCACTAACATCAAGAGCCTCTTGGATTATAGTGCCATCAACTTGATTATTGGATACAAAGTCCTCTACAACATTGCGTTTGACTATTTTGTATTTTTTTTCCTCAATCAAACCTTTTGCTACACCGCAAGAAAGCAATCCTTTCATTTGTTTAACAGGAAGAAGGGTCGGGTCCATATTTTCTTTTGCAGGCTCCAATAATTTCCTATAGTAACAACACAATATGACTATATTATTCAGCACCTCCATTCTTATTTTGTGATAATCAACGAAATAGATATAGTCTGGAAGAGAGCCTTTTTGAGTATACAAAATGATAAATTTCAATCTAACCTTGCTTCCTGAATTCGTCGCTTGCATCCACCAGTCCCAGCCTTGAAATTTGCAATGTTTTTAATCTTCCTGCTACGTAGTCTGTCTCCAAGCACGGTTCTCTTCTTTCTTGCTCTTGTCAACTCTTTTTTACTCTTTGAATGCTCCTCAATTTCATTCTTCAACTGCTGCTCCAATTTTGCACGAATGGCTATCTCCTCCATCTTGGCCCCCTTTTCTTGTAGGTACATCATTTTATACGTTTCCGCAAATGCAGACTGCGCTGAAATATAACCAAGAAGTCCATTTTGTCCATCGCCGGCAAACCTCAGTAATGTGGTGGGATTGACAAATGGAGGTGTAGAGTTTTTTACTTGACATTTTGGATATATGCTTCCATCGCACCATAAGTCAATATGTTGAAGCCCTTCTCTTCTCATATTTTCCCACTGTTGAGCATTCAACACCGTATCCTTTCGTCTTTTTTGTGCTGGAGCATATTGTTCTTCTAAGTCGATGTGAAGATGGTGTAATCACTTCTTCTCAGATAGTGACTCACTAGTATCGGCCATTTTTTGTGCTTCTCAGGTTGCGAAGTTTGTTTTTCAATCTCATAGTCGTTTTGTAACATGAATCGTGGAAGTGTGGCGGTATCCATGTGAATATTTTGAAAACTTGCAATCACTAAGTTCAGTGATGGACTCTTTATGAAAGGCCTGCACACGTCGGCCAAAGAGATGCGGAATCTTTGGTAAACAAAAAAAAATCTAAGAGGATATTTAATACAAAATCGTGTTAGTCAGACAAAAGATTATCTTATTCCTTTTTGAATTGACAGTTCTGTAGTCCTTACTGACAATTCTGAGCCACGTTTCCGTATTTTACTATTTTTGAGGTCTTTTAGGAGAGAAATAAATCAAAAAATAGTGAATTTTTTACAGGGCCCCAAAATGAGTTCCCTTTTTCCCTAATGACCCAACTAATCATCAATGCTCTGTTCTGAGCCACTGGATTCACCATCCACATAAGAGTGACCTGCATTCACATCAAACATGGGTGATCTACCTTCTGTTTTCCTTTTTGTGATACCTGTGTACCACTATCCGCATTGCTTTGAGGAGATTCTCCTGATCTCAATCTGCCTGTCCATGGCGAAGTATGTGAACCACTGCTAGAGGACACTATAGGTCCACTAATATTTTGTGATTGCTGCTGTGAATTCTGTGCAGCATTACCATTTTGTGCATCTACATCAATCATCACATTTACTGGTTTATACCAACTGCTCATCTCATCAAAAACAACATCTCTGCTCACTGTAAACTTACGAGTAGAAGGGTTATAGCATCTATACCCTTTCTGCTACAGAGAATAACCAATAAAGATGCACTTCTCAGCTTTTGGATCCAACTTGGACCTCAACTCATCTGGCACGTGAACATAGGCAATGCAACCAAAAATTTTCAAATGAGAAATGTCTGGTTTCCTACCAGTATACATCTCCTCTGGTGTCATGCCATGTATCCCTGCAGTGGGAGTCCTGTTCATTATGTAAACTGCTGTAGCAACTACTTCAGCCCAATAATAATCTGGTAGATCTTTTTCATTTAGCATGGCCCGCGATACCTCTCCAATATGCCTGTTTTTCCTTTCTGCAAGTCCATTTTGCTGTGGGGTATGACTGCATGAATATTGCTGCTTTATGCCATGCTCCTGCAGGAACCTAACAAACTCATTTGAGAGGTACTCTCCCCCTCCATCTGACCTTAGACATTTTATTTGCAGGCCTGTTTCTTTTTCAACCATAGCTTTAAAAGCTTTGAAGTGCCCAAACACTTCACTTTTCTTTTTCATAAAATACACCCAAACGTTTCTGCTGAAGTCATCAATAAAAGTGACAAAATAGTGATAGCCTCCAATAGATGCAGCTTTAGTAGTCCACACATCAGAGTGGATTAATTCCAATGGCTTTTTACTCTCTTGAACATGCCTAGGAAATGGTTTCCTTGCTTGTTTTCCAAATTGACAGGCTTCACAAACCTTATGCATTTCTACAACCTTTTCTACAACCTTGAATTTAGGCAATCCTGCAACAATATTTTGGGCTTGCATTGATTTAAGTCACTGTATATTAACATGACCAATGCATTTATGCCAGATATCAATATCTGCAACTACACCGGTCCCATGTGCAAACATTGCTGCACTCAATTCAGGCATGTCCGCATCCAACGTAAACATGCCCTTCTTCTTTCCTTTTGCTATCAAGCGACCGTTATCTTTCATATCCTCAACAAAGCATCCATGAGGATTAAATATGACCTGCAAGCCCTGCTCTGTGCTCAACCATTTGACCAATAGAAACTAGGTTCTTGGTGATGTTTGGGACATGAAATACATCAGACAGGTATTTCTTTTTCCCATCCTGCATAGACAAAGGAATTTTACCAATCTGCACAATAGGATGTGCAGTATCATCACCAGTCTCCACAAATCCTGGTTTTTCCATTTTCCTTGCATCTTGCATCCATTCTGCATGACCTGTCATGTGGTTTGATGCACCTGAGTTAACATACCACACATCATTTCGATCTTTTACACTTGTCACAAAATTTGTCATGTGCTGCACCATAAATAGATGCTCATTTCTGTCATCACCCTACCTACTAGAAGATGCATAATTGCCTTACTGCAATTTTCCATTTGTAATGTCATTCTGCTTTTTGTAGCAGCAGTCCTTAGCCATATGACCCATTTTACCATAGTAGTAGCATTCAACATTGTTGTTTGCATTTTGGCCTCTCTGCCATCCACCACGGCCTCTTTGGCTCCCCCTGCCTCTAGAGTTACCACGTCCTCCTCCATAGGACTGGTTTTCTTGAGTTTGCTGCATATTTTGATTTCTACCATGGCCTGCAGATTGGCCTCCTCTACCTCTACCTCTATCTCTTCCAACATTTGAGTAGAAGACGGTTTCTTTTGATGTTCCTCCTGAAGAAGATGCACCCCCATTTCTCTGCTCTTCAGAAATTAGAAGAGCAAACAACTCTTCAAAATCAGGAAATTTTTCATGGATGGCAATGGATGTCCGGAACTGTGCATAATCCTTTCCTAGACCATTCAAGGTCACTGAAACTAGATCATCATCTTCCACTGGCGACCCAATGGAAGCAAGTGCATCTGCAATTTTCTTCACCTTCATGTGGTAGTCATTGATGCTCAAATTTTCTCTGCACATTGTGCAACTCCTGTTTGAGCTGCATTTTCCTGACTTGCGTATTTGTGCTGTACATTTTTGCCAAAGTATCCCATGCCTCCTTTGGTGTACTTGCATCCTGAATATGCACAATCATAGAATCCGAAAGACTGATAGACAGCCAATACATAACTTTTCTAGCTCTCTCATGCCATCCTTTAAATGCGTGCATTTCCTGTTGATTGGGAACATTAGGAAGAATTGGTTCTTCTTCATTTCTTGTAATGAACTCCCAATAGCATTTCCCAATAAGGAAATTCGTCATTCTAAACTTCCATGCCTAGAAGTTGTTCTCGTCAAGCTTTCCAGTGACAATTTGTGAAAGAGAATCAGATGCCATTACAAAACACTACAAAATATTCTGTCACTGCAGAAAAACACAGCTTTTGCCTCACACGGGCAAATCTACAAAACTGACAAAAGTGGTATTTGACCACACAGTCACTTCCTAGTGACGTAACAGGCAACAAGCATGATTCTGCATCTCCCAATATATCTGCACATAGGAATAGGATGCAATTTCTATGGCAACTTTTCACCGACCAGCAGAGTAGTGGTCGCACAGCAAAAACAAGGCCTTTTTCTGAGTGCCTGCGAAGAACTTTCGCCTTCAAAACGGGCCCTGAAATTGCCTCAAATCACGAAGGCAGATTTGAGACAGTGTCACAAATCTCGCCATACCACGAAGAGTGTCTCAATCTGAGACAGTGCACTCTTGCACTTCTGGCTATGCTATCTGCAGAGATTTGCTCCCAAACTCGAAAAAGGAAAGCAACACTGGTCCTCTTACCAGGACACCGTGAACTTGGTTTGCTTTCTTGAGCTCCTTACCCCACGAACAAGGCTCTGATACCATGTGAAGATAGTGGGAGAGAAGGAAGGAGTCTCACTTGCGGCTTTCTCACGTACACAATGGGGGAGTATACACACAAAGGTGGAGGCTGAAAACAGTTTTCCTCTTCTTAGTTGTGAAAGCCAAAAGAACTCAAGTACAAAGAAATAGAAGAACCCTATATGTGGGTCTCAAACCAAACTCAACTAACTAAGGTGGCATACTAACTGCGCCACGAACTAGAGTAGATAAGGATAGCTATCATCCAGCTATTATTCGTGGACAGTGTACCAACCGCATCTGTAGCTAACAAGTCGGTGACATAAATACACAACGGTCACCCTGGCATATCATGAGTGGAGCTCGATATCTCAAAAAAAATGTCAGCCATCATTCTCAAGTCCGAGTTCTTTGTGGTATGCTTGAAATATCGCACAACTATTAATGTCAAGTGTCTTATGTTCCTTTTGGAGCAATGCTATGGTAGTGCGTTGAGCAAGTTCCCTTCATGGTCTGGCACTTCGAGTGCAGAGTTCTCCATCCTACACACAACTGTATTTCAATGGTAAATCATAAATTAATGAATGACACAAGAAGACATTACATCAAAACATGCATGCTCAATATTACTGTATGAGAAAGTCATCCTGAGAGAGAGAGAGAGAGAGAGAGAGAGAGAGAGAGATCACTACTATACACGAGTCCTCTTTCGATGCTAAAGCACCAATGTTTAGCATGCACGGGGTGCTAATTGTTATCGATAATCAAAGCGGGATTAGTTAAGTGTTGCTATATACCGACTTTAGACAAGTGTTGCTATATAGTGACCTTTAAAGAGAGTCGCTATATAGTGACACTTAGTACTAGACTTGTGAATGGTCGTTATATAGCAACACTAAGATAGTTTCCTATAGCGACGTTTTACAGAGAGTCTTTTTTCCCATACCGACCTTTAAAGATAGTTTTTCTTAATGACAAATTTTTTTTCCTTTTGATACATGTTTGATCCTTTGAGAGAATAAAAGTACAAGAGCATGTACATCCAGTTTGAAGCTCATATATTCATGTCCAAGTTTGAGATGAAAAAAATCAATGAAGAACATTTACATCAACGGCTTCACTGAGCCAAGTCTAATGTGCCAAACAAGTCTATCTCTAACTCTATACCGAGTTAATCTCCTATATCATCATCGTACTCTAGCATCATACATTCACCTAAGACTTGATCATCTTCTTCGATAAAGTGTGGCGATTCAATCAAGCTGCATTTTCGTGGCTTGCATATTTGTGCTATACATTTTTGTCAAAGTATCCCATGCCTCCTTCAGCGTGCTTGCATCCTGAATATGCACAATCATAGAATCTAAAATACTGATAGACAGCCAGTACATAACTTTCCTGGCTCTCTCATGCCAGCCTTTAAATGCCTGCAACTCCTGTTGATTGGGAACATAAGGAATAACTGGTTCTTGTTCAACTCCAGTAATGAACTCCCAATAGCCTTTTCCCTTAAGGAAATTCATCATTCTAAACTTCCATGCTGGGAAGTTGTTCTTGTCAAGATTTTCAGTGACTATCTGTGAAAGAGCATCAGACGCCATTACAGAACACTGTAAAAATATTCTGTCACTGCAAAAAACACAACTTCTGCCTCACAAGGGAAAATGTGCAAAACTGACAAAAGTGGTGTTTGACCACAGTCACTTCCTAGTGATGATTTTGCATCGACAGGCAATAAGAATGATTTTGTCACTCCTAATATCTATGTGCATAGGCATACGATGCAATTTTTACGGCAACTTTTCACTGACCTACAGATCAGTGGTCGCATAACAAAAATAGGGCACCTTTCTGAGTGCCTGTGGAAAACTTCTGCTACCAAAACGGGCCCGAAATGGCCTCAAATAAAAAAAATAATGTCACTATGGGCTATGCCCTCACCCACAACATATACTGCCCTCTCGCCACACCACAAACGGCATCCCAATCTGAGACAGTGCACTCTTGCACTTTCCAGCTGTGCTACCTGTAGAAATTTGCTCCCAAACTCCAAAAAGGAAAGCAACACTGATCCTCTTACCAAGACACCACGAACTTGGTTTGCTTTCTTGAGCTCCTTACTATGAACTGAGCTCTGATACCATGTGAAGAGAGTGGGAGAGAAGTAAGGAGTCTCACTTGCAGCTTTCTCACATACACAAAGGGGGAATACACACAAAGGTGGAGGCTAAAGACAGTTTTCCTCTTCTTAGTTGTGAAAAGCCAAAAAAACTCTCTCTTAGTACAAAAAGAATAGGTGAACCCTATATGTGGGTCTCAAACCAAACTCAGCTAACCTAGGTGGCATACTAACTCAGCCACTAACTAGAGTACATAAAGATATCAGTCATCCAACTATTATTCATGGGCAGTGTACCAACCACATCTGTAGCTAACAAGTCGGTGACATAAATGCATAACGGTCACCCTGGCATAATCACGAGTGGAGCTTGATATCTCAACAAACCCTTCCTAAGTCAACTTGCAATCTAGCAACCTATATATGCATACCTCAGCCTCAATCATTCCTCATCTATCAGATTAGTGGGTAATCAATTCAAATAGGTAGAAAAGAAGATTGTCAAGTGTCTTAGAGCTTTTGCAAGTGGACCACGTATCCATCAAAGAATTGGTAACTATAATACCTACCAACAGCTTTCAAGGTGAAAAAATATTTATTGTATTTAGAGAGACTTGTGGTGAACCATTTAAGAGAGCATATTGCTTCCTCACCATGGCAATGTTGTTCATATCGTGTGATTAGTATAGAAACTAGGAGACAAGATTCTACACAAGAACCTCATCAAGGACTTTTGCCCTTATCAACTACTCTATGTTACCATAGGCCTTCAGAATGCAAAACATCCACTTCCATTATTCAAAAGACACTCCTCATCATAAAAATCATCATATACTAGAGCTACAATCTAATACATAAAAAATAATGCATGAACATCACCGATATCTCTGACATCATGTAAGCATACATTTTTCTCCTACCATAGGGTCAATACCAAATCATTGCATACAAGTATGTTGCATCCAAAGTATGAGATCTTACATTTGGATGATCTAGATCTATGGAGTGCACCTTGATGCCCTTTTCATGTGCAAGCAACCAATCTCAACAACTCTACAAGATAGCAAACACATCAATCAAGCTAGGAGAGAGCTCGACGTTCATCAAACACTTGGTATATATATCTACCAACATTGTAGGCAAGCAAATTCCTCTCTTAAAATTTGTGGTCATTCTTAGCTTCTCCTCTGCTACCATGTAAGCTCTCTTTCTTTCTTAAAAACCATGGAAATTTTTCTAAAAGGTCAATTTTTCATGCCCATGAGTCTTCTTGATCCTAATTTATGATTCAATATCTTGAATTAACATTATAAAAGACATCCTACACTTGAGATAATAGAATAAGTTCACGTGAGTAATTTGAGATCTAAGAAGCTTGCTTGTAATTAGATTGTTAATGAGGTATACTAAATATTCACATCGAATAAAGAAAAATAAATTTTTCTTCTTGTCACACCTCAATCTAAGTGCTACATGGTCCCAATAAACACCTTTTCTAGCTCCATTACTGGCAATAATCACATGCAGACAAGTTGTTTCTTTGCTCTAGGTATTATGCCTCTGTTCTAAATTTGTTCTAGCACCTCAATCCAATCACTAGCCTAGGACCTATACGGTGTTAGTCAAAGTCTTTTCTAGCTCTATTACTGGCCAAAATCCCATGCAAACAAGTCATTTCTTTGCTCTAGGTATTCTACCTCTGTTTTGAATCTATTCTAGCTTCTGTAACATGTACCTCCAAGTCCTTGTAGCCTCTTGCAAACCTTTGTACCTACCTATACACTTGCACAAGAATTCTGTACACTCCCTACAACATCTTGGGATGCAATGCCATGTTCCAAGCCTCCAATCCACTCCAAAATATGATGAACTACTACTAATTGACATGTATATATTTTGTACATTTTTTTCCACCAAGCAGACCCAATCTTGCCATGTAATTTCCTAGATGTGCTACCCACATGATACCCTATATGCTGCCCATGTGGCAACCCCTTTTCTTGTCTTTTCAATATTTGTTTTCTACCCACATGACAACCAATGTGCTTCCCATGTGGCAGCCTAATCCTACCCTTGTCCACCTCCCCATGATCTCCTCATATGGGAGATTATAGAGTGACCATATAATCTCCAATTTCTTTTCAATGGTCTGTAGAACCTATTTGTCAATGGTGTCAACAAATGGACCACAAGAAGGACAACGCCTATTGGTTAGTGTAGCTCCACATTAACCTGCCTACAATTCAGCATTAGTTGGTAACCAACAGTGGATGCTTGCAAATGTAGCCCATACATTCTCACAATTTTTAGGTGCATCATGATTGATTGGAAAGAGTCACAAGACAGTAAACATTTGTTCCCACAGTTTCCAAAAACATTGCAATAAGGAATACCATAAGAGATAATTCATGCACATTCATAAATTCACAAAAGATAGACATAAAATGTGTTTCAACAGCCCACAAATTGAAGGTATTTATACAAAATATAGGTCTTTTTCTACAAACCATCTATTAGATGCCTTAAGTGCCTTCACTTTGTAGCTTTGAGATAGCTTATACAACAATCCATACATAGATATTCTATTGTAAACATATCAATCGATCATGTTCCTCATTTTGCATGAAAATTTCATCAAAATCTGAGTCTATTCTTGGTTTGAATGAACCACATTGCCAGTTACCAAGTCTTGTTCCTGAAAAAAATATAGGAGACAATTTACATCAAGCACAAAAAATGTTGGAAATGTAGCCTTAAAATCATTCATGTTGCTTTACAAAATAGTAGAAACTTTAAACATGCTCCACCCATTAAAATCGGTCCACAAGCTTCACTTCTTTGATTTCATATAGAAACAATAATTATAAGATTAGTAGATCCAAAAAAAAACCCAAAAAAACTCAACACCTATGACATATTGAATCTACATAATATAAGATAACAATATTGAATGATTTAATATGGGGGCTCACAAGTTAGGAGTTGATCCATGACCACAACATCCATTGCTACAACTTACCTAGGGCCAAGTATATACATGGATTAGGCTCCCCACTCTCTGGTGCTGCTTGTACAGGTCTTTGATCAACCATTAGGCAATGAGTATGGCCCCATGGCAGGCATCCTCTTTCTAGCCCCATAGTCAGCCTTAACGGGCTGATAATCAGCCCATGATGTTGACAAGGGTGGCCCATCTATTAGAGGTGTTGAGTATCGAGCTCCACTTGTGATATCCCAGGGTGACCGTTGTGCATTTATGTCACCGACTTGTTAGCTACAGATGAGGTTGGTACACCGCCCATGAATAATAGCTATCCTTATCTACTCTACTTCGTGGCTTAGTTAGTATGCCACCTTAGCTAGCTGAGTTTGATTTGAGACCCACATATAGGGTTCTCCTATTTCTTTGTACTAGAGTTCTTTTGGCTTACACAACTAAGAAGAGGAAAACTATTTTCAGCCTCCACCTTTGTGTGTATTCCCCCATTGTGTATGTGAGAAAGCCGCAAGTGAGACTCCTTCCCTCTATCCCACTATCTTCACATGGTATTAGAGCCTGGTTCATGGTAAGGAGCTCAAGAAAGCAAACCAAGTTCACGGTGTCCTGATAAGAGGACCAGTGTTGCTTTCCTTTTTCGAGTTTGGGAGAAAATCTCTACAGGTAGCACAACCAGAAGTGCAAGAGTGCACTGTCTCAAATTAAGATGCCCTTCGCCATGTGGCGAGAGGGTAGTATATGCTGCAGGCATGGGCGAAGCCCTCGGTGACTTTATTTTTCTGATTCAAGGCCATTTCAGGGCACATTTTGAAGGTGCAAGTTCTTCCAAGCACTCAGAAAAAGGCACTATTTTTGCTGTGCGACCACTGCTCTACAGGTCAGTGAAAAGTTACCACAGAAATTGCATCGTATGCCTGTGCGCAGAGATATTAGGAGTTGTAGAATCATCCTTGTTGCCTGTTGATGCAAAATTGTCACTAGGAAGTGACTATGTGGTCATATACCACTTTTGTTAGTTTTGCAAATCTACTCGTGTGAGGCAAAAGCTGTATTTTTTGCAGTGACAGCATATTTTGTAGTGTTCTATAATGGCATCTGATTCTCTTTCACAGATTGTCACTGAAAAGTTTGACAAGAACAACTTCCAGCCATGGATGTTTAGAATGACAAATTTCCTTATAGGAAAAGGCTATTGGGAGTTCATTACAGGAAATGAAGAAGAACCAGTTCTTCCTAATGTTCCCAATCAACAAGAAATGCAGGCATTTAAAGGATGGCATGAGAGAGCCAGAAAAGTTATGTACTAGCTTTCTATCAGTATTTCACATTCTATGATTATGCATATTTAGGATGCAAGTACGCCAAAGTAGGCATGGGATACTTTGGCAAAAATAAACAGCACAAATACACAAGCCAGGCAAATGCAGCTCAAGCAAGAGTTGCACAATGTGCAGAGAGAAAATATGAGCATCAATGACTACCACATGAAGGTGAAGAAAATTGCAGATGCACTTGCTTCCATTGGGTTGCCAGTGGAAGATGATGATCTAGTTTTTGTGACCTTGAATGGTCTAGGAAAGGATTATGCATAGTTTCGGACATCCATTGCCGTCTATGAAAAATTTCCTGATTTTGAGGAGTTGTTTGCTCTTTTAATTTTTGAAGAGCAGAGAAATGGTGGTGCATCTCCTTCAGGAGGAACTTCAAAAGAAACTGTCTTCTACTCAAATGTTGGAAGAGATAGAGGCAGAGGTAGAGGAGGCCGATTTGGAGGCCGTGGTAGAAATCAAAATATGCAGCAAACTCAAGAAAACCAGTCCTATGGAGGAGGACGTGGTAACTCTAGAGGCAGGGGGAGCCAAAGAGGCCGTGGTGGATGGCAAAGAGGCCAAAATGCAAACAGCAATGTTGAATGCTACTATTGTGGTAAAATGGGTCATATGGCTAAAGACTACTACAAAAAGTAGAATGACATCATGAATGGAAAATTGCAGCAAGGGAATTATGCATCTTCTAGTAGATAGGGTGATGACAGAAATGAGCATATGTTTATGGTGTAGCACATGACCAATTCTGTGACAAGTGAAGAAGAAAGCAATGATGTGTGGTATGTTGACTCAGGTGCATCAAACCACATGACAGGTCATGCAGAATGGATGTAGGATGCAAGAAAAATGGAAAGACTAGGATTTGTGGAGACTGGTGATGATACTACAATCCTATTGTGCAGATTGGTAATATTCCTTTGTCTATGCAAGATGGGAAAAAGAAATACCTATCTGATGTATTTCATGTCCCAAACATCACCAAGAACCTGGTTTCTACTGGTCAAATGGTTAAGCAGGGCTTGCAGGTCAGATTTAGTCCTCATGGATGCTTTGTTGAGGATATGAAAAATAACAGTCACTTGATAGCAAAGGGAAAGAAGAAGGGTAGGATGTTTACGTTGGATGTGGACATGCCTGAATTGAGTGCAACAATGTTTGCATGTGGGACCAGTGTAGTTGCAGATGTAGTTGCAGATATTGATATCTGGCATAAACGCATTGGTCATGTTAATGTACAGTGACTTAAATCAATGTAGGCCCAAAACATTGTTGCAGGATTGCCTAAATTCAAGGTTGCAAAAATGCATAAGGTTTGTGAAGCCTGTCAATTTGGAAAACAGGCAAGGAAACCATTTCCTAGGCTTGTTCAAGAGAGTAAGAAGCCATTGGAATTAATCCACTCTGATGTGTGGACTACTAAAGCTGCATCTAGGGGGACACAAGACTAGGCTTCCCCCCAAGAGTGATACAAGCTGACTCCCTTCTCTAGCAAGGGGCTAACTTTTCTTTTTCATAAAATACACCCAAACTTTAAGTGTTTGGGAACTTCAAATCTTTTAAAGCTATGGTTGAAAAAGAAACAGGCTTATAAATACAATTCCTAAGGTCAGATGGAGGGGGAGAGTACCTCTCAAATAAGTTTGGAAGGTTCCTGTAGGAGCATGGCATAAAGCAACAATATTCATGCAGTCATACCCCACAGCAAAATGGACTTGCAAAAAGGAAAAATAGGCATATTGGAGAGGTATCTCGGGCCATGCTAAATGAAAAAGACCTTCCAGATTATTATTGGGCTGAAGCAGTTGCTACAGTAGTTTACATAATGAATAGGACTCCACATTGGAGTCTAGTAGTCGTGGACATCTTTGCGAAGAAGCGCTTCTTTGCCAACTCAATGACATCCGTCCATGGTTCTATGTTAGAGTAAGTATAGACTACACTTCTTGTCACTTCTTGACATATAGATTGATATGCAATGCACATATTCACTGTTGTTATATGTTTTGATGTGCAGATCAGCTCGAAAGTTAGTAGGTGCTATCGACACAGTAATGCGGCAATGTGACTTGGCACAACAAATAGAGTATATAACATGTCAGGTATCACATCAAGAGAATAGCCACATCTATAATTGTGGATGGAGGGTGGGCTACAATTGCTTTTTGGTACTTGGTCAAATTTTTGAGATACAAAATGACACCACACTGTCAACATATACGGATTTGCATCTCTATGCATTTATAACATGTACCATTTGAGCTATCATTAAGGGCGACATTATGGACCCTTTCACAAGGCAAATAGATAATGGGTCAAAGGAGTGTGAAATGAATGCCGTCAAAGAGTCAAAGGGGATAGAAGACCTCAACTCTACAAACATGGCTTCATTGGAAGAATTGGAAAGCTCTTTTAATGTTAGGGTTATGATTCAAGATAGACCTCAGTATCTTGAATTTGGGGGAGAGGAGATTTCAATCCTCTCTAGAGCTTCAAATGAGGTCAATAACAACGTTATGATGGCCATTCTCAGGTTTGATACAAACTTTTTCTCTGCTTGATAATTCAATATTTTGATTAAATCTAATAAGCTAATATTCATTTATTTGTTGGTGCAGTATAGTTATCTCACGATTTGGTAGAGCCGTACAAAACCGTGTGTATATGTTGGATTCCCTCCTTTCTCCTATACTTAGTAATAGCAGAAAGAAGATAGCCGATGTTTGTAAATGGTTATAGCCTTTACATTTACATGGCGTGTGAGTCCTATTTATGGCATATCACGAGATGTAATATCATGGCAACCTTTATTTTCATCTTATACTGGCAACATTGTGTTAAATAATGATGGTTCTTAATTATTTGTGTAGGGAACATTGGAGTCTAGTTGTTTGGGAACTTGAAGACAACTATTGTTGGTTTGTTAAGTGGATTGCAGGCTTTCATGGCTCAGTGAAAACATAAGTATTCTATTAATCTGTTGTTACTTCTATATTATGTACCTTATGTAATAGACACACTAAGTTGTTTTAATATGTCATGATGAGCAGGTCGATTGAGAAGTTGGTATCTGCTATCAGAGAAACAGGACAGTACAAAGACTTGCTAGACTTCCAAAAGCATTTAGTAGTAGAGCAGGAAGATGGGCATAGTTGTGGGTGGAGAGTTGCCTACAACTGCATGTTGATTTTCAAAGAAATTTTCTCATTTAAGCCACAGATCTCATTGGAAGACTCTTTGGAGCTTAAATATTCAGAGGAGGATATACAATTGTTTAGGGTTGAAATCATTCGAGACCTAATTGCTGCCATTAGAATACAACGTGCAACTGAAGCAATATCAAAGCTTGCATTTAAGGAAGAGGAGACTGAGTCTACTGTGAAAGCACTGCACACTACAGAAGAAGTAGAGACTCAGTGTACACCTACAACACCACAGCCTCCACTAGAAGCATCAGAAGAGTTGCCACAGCCTCGGCTTGCATTTAAGGAAGAGGATACTGAGTCTACTCCGAAAGCACTACATACTATAGAAGAAGTAGAGACTGAGCGTACATCTAGTGTTGAGATATCAAGCTCCACTCGTGATATGCCAGGGTGACCGTTGTGTATTTATGTCACTGACTTGTTAGCTGCAGATGCGGTTGGTACATCACCCACGAATAATAGCTGGATGACAGCTATCTTTATGTACTCTAGTTCGTGGCTCAGTTAGTATGCCACCTTAGTTAGCTGAGTTTGGTTTGAGACCCACATATAGGGTTCTTCTATTTCTTTATACTAGAGTTCTTTTGGCTTTCACAACTAAGAAGAGGAAAACTTTTTTCAGCCTCCACTTGTGTGTGTATTCCCCCATTGTGTATGTGAGAAAGCTGCAAGTAGAATCCTTCCCTCTCTCCCACTATCTTCACATGGTATCAGAGCCTTGTTCGTGGTAAGGAGCTCAAGAAAGCAAACCAAGTTCACAATGTCCTCATAAGAGGACCAATGTTGCTTTCCTTTTTCGAGTTTGGGAGCAAATCTCTGCAGGTAGCACAGCCAGAAGTGCAAAAGTGCACTGTCTCAGATTGAGACACCCTTCGTGGTGTGGCGAGAGGGCAGTATATGCTTTATTTTTCTGATTCCAGGCCATTTCGGGGCCCATTTTGAAGGCATAAGTTCTTCGCAAGCACTCAGAAAAAGGCCCTGTTTTTGCTGTGTGACCAGTGCTCTGCTGGTCGGTGAAAAGTTGCCATAGAAATTGCATTGTATGCCTGTGTGTAGAGATATTGGGAGTTGCAGAATCATGCTTGTTGCCTGTTGATGCAAAATCGTCACTAGGAAGTGACTGTGTGGTCAAATACCACTTTCGTCAGTTTTGCAGATCTGCCCATGTGAGGCAAAAGCTGTGTTTTTTTGCAGTGACAGAATATTTTACAGTGTTCTGTAATGGCATCTGATTCTCTTTCACAGATTGTCACTGAAAAGATTGACGAGAACAACTTCCAGGCATGGAAGTTTAGAATGACGAATTTTCTTATAGGAAAAGGCTATTGGGAGTTCATTATAGTAAATGAAGAAGAACCAGTTCTTCCTAATGTTCCCAATCAACAGGAAATGCAGGCATTTAAAGGATGGCATGAGAGAGCCAGAAAAGTTATGTATTGGCTATCTATCAGTATTTCGGATTCTATGATTGTGCATATTCAGGATGAAAGTATGCCAAAGGAGGCATGGGATACTTTGGCAAAAATGTACAAGCACAAATACACAAGCTAGGAAAATGCAGCTCAAACAGGAGTTGCACAATGTGCAGAGAGAAAAATTGAGCATCAATGACTACCACATGAAGGTGAAGAAAATTGCAGATGCACTTGCTTCCATTGGGTCGCCAGTGGAAGATGATGATCTAGTTTCAGTGACCTTGAATGGTCTAGGAAAGGATTATGCACAGTTTTGGACATCCATTGCCGTCCGTGAAAAATTTCCTGATTTTGAAGAGTTGTTTGCTCTTCTAATTTCTGAAGAGCAGAGAAATGGGGGTGCATCTTCTTCAAGAGGAACTTCAAAAGAAACTATCTTCTACTCAAATGCTAGAAGAGGTAGAGGCAGAGGAAGAGGAGGCCAATCTGCAGGCCATGGTAGAAATCAGAATATGCAACAAACTCAAGAAAACCAGTCCTATGGAGGAGGATGTGGTAACTCTAGAGGCAGGGGAGCCAAAGAGACCGTGGTGGATGGCAGAGAGGCCAAAATGCAAACAACAATGTTGAATGCTATTACTATGGTAAAATGGGTCATATGGCTAAGGACTACTACAAAAAGCAGAATGACATTATGAATGGAAAATTGCAGCAAGGCAATTATGCATCTTCTAGTAGACAGGGTGATGACAGAAATGAGCATCTATTTATGGTGCAGCACATGACCAATTCTGTGACAAGTGTAGAAGATCTAAATGATGTGTGGTATGTTGACTCAGGTGCGTCAAACCACATATGATAGGTCATGCAGAATGGATGCAGGATGCAAGCAAAATGGAAAAACCAGGATTTGTGGAGACTGATGATGATACTGCAAATCCTATTGTGCAGATTGGTAAAATTCCTTTGTCTATGCAGGATGGGAAAAAGAAATATGTATCTGATGTATTTCATGTCCCAAACATCACTAAGAACCTGGTTTCTATTGGTCAAATGGTTGAGCAAGGCTTGCAAGTCAGATTTAATCCTCATGGATGCTTTGTTGAGGATATGAAAAATAACGGTCGCTTGATAGCAAAAGGAAAGAAGAAGGGTAGGATGTTTACGTTGGATGCAGACATGCCTGAATTGAGTGCAGCAATGTTTGCACATGGGACCAGTGTAGTTGCAGATATTGATATCTGGCATGAATGCATTGGTCATGTTAATATACAATGACTTAAATCAATGCAAGCCCAAAATATTGTTGCAGGATTGCCTAAATTCAAGGTTGCAAAAATGCATAAGGTTTGTGAAGCCTGTCAATTTGGAAAACAAGCAAGGAAACCATTTCCTAGGCATGTTCAAGAGAGTAAAAAGCCATTGGAATTAATCCACTCTGATGTGTGGACTACTAAAGCTGCATCTATTGGAGGCTATCACTATTTTGTCACTTTTATTGATGACTTCAGCAGAAACGTTTGGGTGTATTTTATGAAAAAGAAAAGTGAAGTGTTTGGGCACTTCAAATCTTTTAAAGCTATGGTTGAAAAAGAAACAGACCTACAAATAAAATGCCTAAGGTCAGATGGAGGGGGAGAGTACCTCTCAAATGAGTTTGTAAGGTTCCTGCAGGAGCATGGCATAAAGCAACAATATTCATGCAGTCATACCCCACAACAAAATGGACTTGCAGAAAGGAAAAATAGGAATATTGGAGAGGTATCTCGGGCCTAAATGAAAAAGGTCTACCAGATTATTATTGGGCTGAAGCAGTTGCTACAGCAGTTTACATTATGAACAGGACTCCCACTACAGCAATACATGGCATGATGCTAGAGGAGATGTATACTGGTAGAAAACCAAACATTTCTCATTTGAAAATTTTTGGTTGCATTGCCTATGTTCATGTGCCAGATGAGTTGAGGTCCAAGTTGGATCCAAAAGCTGAGAAGTGCATCTTTATTGTTTATTATCTGCAGCAAAAAGGGTATAGATGCTATAACCCTTCTACTCGTAAGTTTACAGTGAGCAGAGATGTTGTTTTTTATGAGATGAGCAGCTGGTATAAACCAGTAAATGTGATGATTGATGTAGATGCACAAAATGGTAATGCTGCACAGAATTCACAGTAGCAATCACAGAATGTCAGTGGACCTGCAGTGTCCTCTAGCAGTGGTTCACATACTTTGCCATGGGTAGGCAGATTGAGATTAGGAGAATCTCCTCAAAGCAATGCAGATAGTGGTACGCAGGTATCACAAAAAGGAAAAGAGAAGGTAGATCAGCCCATGTTTGATGTGAATGCAGGTCACTCTTATGTGGATGGTGAATCAAGTGGCTCAGAACAGAGCATTGATGATGAGTTGGGTATTCCTTCTGTTGTTACACCTGGAGTAAGGAAGACCAGGAATGTTTTGAGAGCACCTGGAAGTGAGCCTATTTTGTGCAAGTCTACTAGAGCTAGGTATCCTGTGGATAGGCTGAAATATGATGTATTTACAGCCATTCACTATGCCTATATGGTCAAAGTGATACAAGAACCAAAACCCACTTCTTTTGAGCAAGCCATGGGAAATGAAAAATGGGAGAAAGCCATGGATGAAGAAATGGATGCCTTGGAAGCAAATTCTACATGGGAATTGGTGCCTTTGCCTAAAGACAAGAATGCAATTGGCTGTAAGTGGGTTTATAAGATCAAGCACAATGCAGATGGTTCTGTGAACAGATACAAGGCAAGATTAGTTGTCAAGGGGTATGTACAGACATATGGCATTGATTATGAAGAAACATCTAGTCCGGTTACAAGGATGGCAACTGTAAGAGTAGTCATTGCTATGGCTGCATGAAAGGGATGGTCTTTACATTAGATGGATGTAAAGAATGCCTTCTTGCATGGTGATTTGCAAGAAGAGGTCTTTATGGAGCAACCACCAGGTTATGTTCATGCTATTCATATTGAGTTTGTTTGCAGGTTGAAGAAAGCCTTGTATGGCTTGAAGCAAGCACCTAGAGCATGGTCTGACAAGATAGGACAATATCTTGTCACTACTGGATTTCAAATTTCCAAGGCAGATTTCTCACTCTATGTGAGAAAAACAGAGAAAGGTATTATGTTGCTTGTCATTTATGTTGATGATTTGATCATCACAGGCGATAGTGATGAAGATATCCTTCATGTGAAAATGCTATTGAAGAAGAAGTTTGAGATGAAGGATTTGGGAGAGCTGCGTTATTTCTTGGGCATTGAGGTGATTAGATCACCAAGTGGGATACAGCTCTTGCAGAGGCAGTATGGATTGGACATGCTGTCCAAATATGGGATGACAGGCTGTAAGCCTATTTCAGTTCCTTTGGAGCAGAATGTGAAGCTGAGCATAGACGCAGGTGAGCTTCTAGAAGACCCTACTATGTACAAATGCATAGTAGGAAGTTTGATTTATATGACTATTACCAGGCCAGATTTAAGCTATGCTGTTGGATTGGTAAGTCAGTTTATGCAGGCTCCAAGGACACCGCATTTGGATGCAGTTAGATGCATACTCAGGTATGTGAAGTCCACATTGCAGTATGGACTATTTTATGAGGCTGGGGTTTAGATACAATTGCATGGATACACTGATGCTGATTGGGATGGTAGTACTTCTGATAGACGATCTACCAGTGGATATGTGTTCTCTTTTGGGAGTGCTACAGTCACCTGGAGTAGCAAGAAACAGCCTATAGTTGCCTTGTCGAGCACAGAGGCTGAGTACAGGGGTGTAGCAATGGCTGCATGTGAGGTAGCTTGGTTGCATAAGCTACTTTATGATATGCATCAGTCTACAGATGGGCCAGTTGTCATTTATTGTGACAACATGAGCAATATACACTTGGCAAATAACCTAGTCTATCATGCTAGGACAAAGCACTTTGAGGTGCATTATCACTATGTGTGGGAGAAGGTTTTACTAGGTCTTATTGATCTAGTTTATGACAGCACAGAGGATCAGATCGTTGACATATTCACGAAGGCATTGGGCACAAAGAAGCTGCACAAGTTCAGAGACCTGCTTGGTGTGCAAGAATTGGGATTGAGCTCGAGGGGGAGTGTTGAGATATCGAGCTCTACTCGTGATATGCCAGGGTGACCGTTGTGTATTTATGTCACCGACTTGTTAGCTGCAGATGCGGTTGGTACACCGCCCACGAATAATAGCTGGATGACAGCTATCCTTATCTACTCTAGTTCGTGGCTCAGTTAGTATGCCACCTTAGTTAGTTGAGTTTGGTTTGAGACCCACATATAGGGTTCTTCTATTTCTTTGTACCAGAGTTCTTTTGGCTTTCACAACTAAGAAGAGGAAAATTGTTTTCAGCCTCCACCTGTGTGTGTATTCCCCCATTGTGTATGTGAGAAAGCTGCAAGTGAGACTCCTTCCCTCTCTCCCACTATCTTCACATCTAGAGCACCACAGCCTCCATTGGAAGCATTAGAAGAGTTGCCACAGTCTCCACTAGAAGCATCAAAAGAGTTGTGATGCATGTATGATGTTGTGTTTGTATATATGCATGAGGAGCATATTCTCATGATGTTGTTTACTCCATGAATATTATGGTTGACATTTATTTGTTGCAATGTATGAATAATGATGTAGTTTTTGTTGATTATACACCAATTTCTAACTTATTACTTAAGTGGCATTTAGTCATGATATTTATATATTTATTTCATGCACACAATTTTATGATATGAATGTGTGATGATGTGATTATTAGGAAATATAACCTTCTGTGATGAGAATTTTGATATGAATATGTGATGATGTAATATTTGTAATATATTTCATGGCAAAGTATCAATTCCCAATGCTCCACTCACTTAAAGTATAGCATTCCCAATGCTCTGCAAAATTTTATTCAGTTGGACAGTCTCCACTCACTTAAAGTAGAGCATTTCCAATGCTTCTCTCACTTTATTCCAACCCTTATCCTTATTATAGCGAACACATCGTGCCTTAGTGCACTTGTAATCTTCCATCGTAGTCCTTCCATAAACACTCTCTTATTTCTTACATCCTAGTCCTTCTGATTAACTTGTATTCATCTTTTACTTTACGTCTTCCCTCACTTTCTATCACTCTTGAAGGAGGGGCAGCTCACTGTGCATCCCTCACTATCACTCCCTCACTCTCCTTCTCCCACTTTCCCTCTAAGACAATGATTAGTTACTACCCGACTTCATTTACTAAACTCAAATTCTATCTTAGATCTCTTTTGTATGGACCAATGAAGGGAAAATCATTCAAGGAGGATATGTTATGCACATGGCTGCTTGATTTGAACTTACCAGAAGAGGTGAATATCCCTAGCTTTCTTTTTCTCTTCTTTTAATCACGTACTTGTTATGCTAACAAGTTAAATTTTCGTACAGGATATGGAGATGGCTAGAAGTTGTATTGAAAAAAATGGTGAAGATGAGGAAAGCCAAGAGAGAAAAGAAGAGTTGTTGAATGCTTACAAGTCGGCGAAAGATTCGAAACAAGTTGTGATGAGAGTTTGTGAGGAGATTTGTGATGCCAGCCCTAGTTATGCATAACCTACATAGTAGGCACTTTCGAGGAAATATGCTCTCTCTAATGACTTAATAGTCAAGTGATGGAAATTTTATTCCATAGAGACATGTTTTTTCTAAATTAACTGTAATAGACAAGAAATGAAACTACAGTTCCACAAAGGCTTTTTAGTTCTCTAATGTAAAAAGTTGTAATAGACAAGGGAGACAAGATGAGATCTTCTAGGCTGAGCTAATGGAAGGTGTTTTTTAACACCATATGGCTTTGAGTTATATGATCTTTTTCTTGTACAAATGTGTCATGCTTTTTTTTAAATGTACTCTAGTTTTAATAACATGTCATGCCATTTTTTCTAATTTGATTTTTTAAAATCTTACTTTTTGTCTCTTTTAACAATGTGATGTCCTCTTTTTTTAATGTACTCTAGTTTTAATAACCTGTCACATCATTTTTTCTAATTTGATTTTTTAAAATCTTACTTTTTGACTCAAAGATTTGTTTTATAAGAGCCTCTTTTTTTTAAATGCTTTATCCAAAATTATCTCACAAAACGAATTTGGACAGTGCACCAGTACAAAATTAATGAAATAGGTGTTATAGGTTCCATCCACCTTAGAGTGCTCCATAGATCCTGAGGCACATATGTTTTGTCAACTTTACCTTTAGGAGGTGGCTTCTCCTCAACTTCAGACTGTTGATTCTCCTATTGATATTGTCGTGGGTCTTTTGATGCATGATCTTCAACTTCTCCTCTATTGCTTGATGGCTTGATCCCTCCACTTGTATTTGCTGTTGTCTTGGGACCTCTGTTTGCACAATAATTGGATTGAGGATTGGGAGAGGGTATTTTGTATCATGTGTCTTTGGTTGAACTGTACCCATTTGGAAAATGGTGAGAGGGGCTCTTAGCAAGTGACTGTACATTCTCTTTCTTATGGCTCGATAGCCACCTCTCCCTCGAGGCGTCTACATCAATACTTCCTGTCCTTTGATTCCTGTCGGTACCTCCCAGTTCTCCTGATGATCCCATGTCGTATCCATCAGAGGAGGTTCGTTGTTTGAGGGATCTCTCTTGTTCCATCACATTCACCTCTGCTGGAAGAGCTAGAAGTAGGATGCGTGAATAGGGGTCTTTTTTTTTTTGGGGTCGTAAACTAACGTAGTTGAACAAACATTAGTTGTTGTCCTACCCAGTGGCATGGTTGAGGAGAAATTTACAGCAATATATTTTGCAATAGAATAGCAATAAATTGTTATTTTACTAAACCATCTCAGTGGTTGCAACATCATGCAACTGTGGCTACTTCAGCTCAATCGTTGGTTATGTGATTGTCTTGAACCAGTGTGGTTGAACATACATTGGTTATTGACCAGCCCGGTGGTTGAAATTATTTTATTTCTTAGTACTTAAATTCATTAAATTTAATTTCCTACTATTTGGGTCATATAACACTATTTCTAGAATGGGATGGCTTGGACTTAATGTGATTGTCCTAAACTAGCCTGCTGGTGCCGGTTCAAAGACAAACAGTAAGCAGTTATTACTGACATAAATTATGAAATTCAAAAATGAAAAGAAATATATTGTTATTTTATAATTGTAAAATTCAAAAAGGAAAAGCAATATACTTTTTATTGTCTAATATGTGAAGTTGAGACCATCGGGCTAAACTAGCTAGTGGTTAACATTTTGAAAGTGTCCTAAACCATCTCAGTGATTGAAATTACCATCTCGGTGATTGAAATTGTGACTATCCTAAATGTGTCCTAAACCATCACGGTGGTGGACTATCCTAAATGTGTCCTAAACAAGCCTGGTGATTGAAATTGTGAATGTCTTAAACTAGCCCGGTAGTAGAAATTGTGACTATCCTAAACCAGCATGGTGGTTGAAAATTATATTGCTTCATTATATACATTAATTAGACTGTGCTTTGTATTATTTTAATAGTGCAAAAATGGGACCCATTGTTGTATTGTTTCCCCATGTTGGGTCAGTAGATGGAGTTGTATCTCAAGATTATGGATCAAAATCTAGACATTTCAATTGTGTAAAGGAGCTTTGAGCATCGTAAGCCCTGGTACATGAGGAATCTCAAAGACATGAATGCTTGTTGTTGCAAAACACACATAGGTTTTGACTTGGCCCGGCAAGCTATGAATGACTTGAGATCTAATCGTGTTGGAGCATTGCTTCATGGTGATCAATGAGCATGCCTCCTTAATGAATGTGTAGTCTATAGGCCACCTAGATCCTCATCATGTGCTACAAGGGAGAGTAGGTTTTGTAGCCTTAGGTCTCTATGGGAGCCACTGGTTTTGTTAGAGGGGAGACCGTGAGTCACATCACATTAAATTCATTCATGGCACATGCAAGAATTGCAGTCTGAGTGTTTCTCTAAAATGGATGAGATTTCAAAATGTCAATATTAAAGGATCCGATAAAAAGAGATGGCTACTCTCATATAAGAGCACTCAGCTAAGGGAGATGATAGGTCACATGGTTCAATCCATCCCAAAATATGTGCTTCACAATTTCACGGCCAACTGGCAAGATAAGCAGTTCAGGGACATGTTCAGGTACATGCCTTGCCTCTCAATTTAAATTAGCCCCTAGATTCTACCAAATGTCTCAAGGTTCAAATCCCTGACTGGTCTAGACATGCTATCGATCTAGCGATGGCAAGGGTGAACATTATGGATGTGGTGCTTTCATTAAGAAAGCTCTGTTTAAACACCAATTAACATGCCCTAAAGAAAAACTCAATGATTCCCACGATGCGGTAATATGGCTTATAGCCAACCTCTCCATAGGCGTAGATTCAACATACAATAAACAAAGTCATAAGAATAGTGTAGTACACAGAGTGTTCCATGAATTGAAAGTGGATGAAGTGCAAAGGAGAAGGCGGCATGATTGTAATAAAATTAAAGGAGTTCATGGTATGCAAAACATATGGGACTTTTCAAACAACCAGTGATCAAAACAAGAAAACTTTCTTCTTTCTATAGTGCATGCATCATAGGAGATCATGACAAATGTGAGAACATTGCAACTCTGAAGACATGGGAGCGAGTTCAAGTTTTCCCTCTATGTTCAGATGGAGTGACAAACAATGGAGAGACAAATGACATTCTGCGTGTATCATAGGGAATCATGACAATTGTAAGAACATTGCAACTATGAAGACATGGGAGCGACTTCAAGTTTCCCTCTACATTCATATGGAGTGTCAAACAATTGAGGGACAAATGACATTTTGCTGCTCAAGGAAATTCCAACCTCCTAACTATATTATCAACCTCTCTATAGTAAGCATCTCCCATCTCTTTAGGCCAGTCTAATGGACTATCACAGACCTCTTTTCACACTTAGATCACACACTGCTTGCTTGTCTCTACTAACTTGTATGCCCATAGTAATTCCTCCTTTTGCTTGGGGTCCCCATGTCCTACCAAAAGAAACCTACATCATGAGCTTGATAGGTACCTTACAGGAGTAGGGAAAAAAATAGCTAGGGAAATTAAGATTCACCATCTTTGCCGACTCCAAATAATACACCCACCACCAAAGAATGTCCTCCTTATAGCTATTTTCCTCCTTCTTCTCCAGGTCTATTTCTATGAGGATGTCATCCAACATCGTTTTCGCATAGAACAAAAGCATTCCAAATTCTTTTGGGTATGCCATAGATTTGTAGTAGGTGGGTCGGTGTACAGAGTTTTGGGGCTAGATTTCATAACATGGGATCTTAGTTGTTTCTGTAATGCACTTAAATAGGGAGAGAGGTCATTGAGCCCGACCTTCTCATTCTTCAATCTCACATTAGCAGTATAATTGAAATCTTTCGTCTCGCATTAGTTGTCTAAGGTCTCGAGTGAAATAATTTGCCATTTATAGAGAGAGAGAGAGAGAGAGAGAGAGAGAGAGAGAGAGAGATCATGCCTCGCACATACCACACTGGGAAGGAGAGGAAAGAACAAAAGAGCCACAAGTGATCTCTAGAAATGCCCCACTACAATTGAGGGAAAACCTCTGTGCAAATAGGCTACTCAAGAGCTCCATTGGACAACTCAGCAACCTCACTAATTGGAGGCATTGTGACAGTGACTATGCTGGAGATCATGACACCAGGAGATCGACACAGGGATATGCATTTTTCCTTGGTCAAGGTGCTATATCATGGTTGTCAAACAAATAGCCAACTGTTTCTTTGTCTTCGACTAAAGTAGAATATAGAGCACTCACTACAGGTGCATGTGAGGCTATATGGCTCAGAAGACTATTGTCAGAAACAGATTACTTTGATGAGTCAAAGCCAACAACAATATACTGTGATAATCAATCGGCTCAAGCATTGGCCAAAAATCCAGTATATCACTCCAGTACAAAGCACATTGATGTCAGAGAGCACTTCATCAGAGAAAGAGTGTTACTTGGTGACATCACACTGCAGCATTGTGATAGCAAAGAAAATGTTGCAGACATCTTTACCAAACCACTCGGTAAGAGCTATTCGAGAAACACCGACTAGCTCTTGGTTTGATGCAGAGGAAGGACATTCCCATTAAAGGGGTGTGATGGAATGTAATGCTCAGTCCTTCTTCGATTCCCCAGAATCATCATCTTGAGGGAAGGCCTACTTCATGATGTTGATCTTGAGGGAAGGTGTTGAGAGTTCATGCTCAACATCATGTGATCATGTGTGCATAGCACCATCACGTGATCATATGTGCATAGCACTAACCTTATAGAGTGCTATAAAGGAAAGGGTTAGCTCCCCTAACCCTAACCCTAAAAGGGTTTGTATATATTTTATTTTTTCAACTAATTCTAGTGTACAGTTAGTCATTTGTGGTGTGTTCTCTAGCTGTGCCCTCTCTCCTCATCTCCACTCTTCTCCTCTCCCCTCTTCATATTTTGTCAGACAGCAAGCTGAAATGCCATTGAGAAGATCATCTAGAGTGTCTAGACCGCCTGATAGGTTTGGAGACTATGTGATGCTTACTGATTGCAGGGAGCCTTCTTGCTATAGAGAGGCTATGATGCGTGAGGATCAACGCAAGTGGGAGTATGCTATGCAATCAGAGATGAGTTCACTTATGAAGAATAAGACTTGGGACTCGATTTCTTTGCCACATGGAAAGAAAGCATTGCCATGTAAATGGGTCTAGAAAATGAAGGTCACAGGTGATGATGTGCCTAGGTACAAGGCCCGATTGGTTGCTAAAGGGTTCAAGCAAGAGAAGGGTGTGGACTTTGATGAGATATTCTCCCCGGTTGTGAAGATGACCACACTTAGATGCATGCTTGGACTAGTGGCAGTAGAGGATATGGAGCTTATGCAAATGGATGTCAAGACAGCTTTCTTGCATGGGGATTTGCATGAGGAAATTTACATGGTGCAGCCGGAAGGCTTTGAAGAAAAGGGCAAAGAGCATTTATTTTGCAAGCTGAAGAAGAGTCTCTATGGTCTTAAGCAAGCGCCTAGAGAATGGTATCAGAAGTTTGATGCTTTCATTCGGTCCCAGGGTTTCAAAAGGAGTGAAATTGATCACTGCCTCTACACTAAAAGGGCTAAGGATAATAGCCTAATAATCCTGGCACTATATGTGGATGATATGCTATTGGCTAGCAAGAATACTTATGAGCTAGATGCATTAAAGGCCAAGTTGCATGAGGCCTTTGATATGAAGGATTTGGGACTTGCAGGTCATATTCTTGGTATGCGCATCACGCGTGATCGGAGTAGGAAACTCCTTTGGATTTCACAAAAAGAGTATGTTACAAAAGTATTACAGCATTTCAATATGGAGGGGGGGAAGGCAGTGAGTACTCCATTGCCTCCATATGTGAAACTGAGTCATACAGATAGTCCCAAATCAGATGAGGAAAAGGCCATGATGGCCAAGGTTCCTTATGCATCAGCAGTTGGGAGTCTTATGTATGCTATGATAGCTACTAGACCAGACATTGCATTTGCAATGGGAGTTGTTAGCCGCTATATGGCTAATCCAGGAAAGAGGCATTGGGAGGCAGTTAAGTGCATCATGAGGTACATGAAGGGTACCAAGGAGATGTGCATTTGCTTTGGTAAAGGAGACATGCGTGTACTTGGGTACACAGATTCAGACTATGCAAGGCATGTGGATAGTAGGAGATCCATTTCCGGTTATGTGTTCACCTTTGCAGGTGGTGCAGTGTCGTGGATGTCTCGTGCATAGAAGTGCATTGCTTTGTCTACCACAGAGGCTGAGTATGTTGCAGCCACAGAGGGTTGCAAGGAGGCTATATGGCTTGATCGGCTAGTGGGAGATTTGGGGATTCATACAGGTGTACCGACATTGCATAGTGATTCCACGAGTGCTATTCAGCTAGCACGGAATCCGGTCTTTCATGCAAAGACCAAACACATTGAGGTCAGGTATCATTTCATCAGGGAGGTACTTGAGGACAAGCGCATAGAGCTTGTCAAGGTTCATACAGATGATAACCCTACAAATATGCTGACGAAGAGTCTACCTAGTCAGCGGTTTGAGTATTGTCGTGTATTGATGGGCATTGGATAGTATGCTCACTGGTTGTTCTCCCTTAAAGGCACATTGTCCTTTAAGTGGGAGGTTGTGGGGGTTAAAGGTCACTGTGCCTTAACCCCAGTTATGTACAATACTCAAACACATATATAAATGAATGAAAAAGAAGATTAGGGTGGTTCTACACCCACCAAAACTTGTGTGGCTCTCTGTTTCCCTCTCTCCCTCTTCCGTTCGTGCTTCCGTTGAGAGCACTCTCAGTTGCCCTCTGCCTCTGCCTGTTGGAGGGTGGAAGCCACCTCTTCTTGGCACACCACCATGTCTCCCACCACGTGTCGAGTTGTTTCCACCTCTAGAACTTCTGGGTTGCCTCTCATCCATGACTCTAGCCCCGTTTTGGGTTCAGAGATCTGACCAAAAAGTTAATCCCTTTTCCATTAAGCCCCTGAAATGGGTCAATGTCTGGATTACTTACTGTGGCTTTGACACCTTCATTGACTAAATCCCGGTAGCAAGAAAAAATCATGGCTTGCTTAACTGAAAATTGAAGAAAAGAAGAGCACCATTGTATGAAGGCATACATTTTGACTGTAAGGCTATTGCCATGCATAAGTCGGTGTACATGATTGAGTATGTACCATATAGCATGGTCAAACCACATTACCTTTTTGGGACACTGTAATCCCATATTGTTACAGTTGCACTTTAAGTAGGGTTGCATATAATTCCACACATCTAGCACTTTTTTAACAGGTAATAAAGTCTTGTGGCTGCAAAAAATTCCTTGTTTTGAAGTGCAAAAAGACTCTTCTAAATCATTTAGTGCAAAGAGCTCTGGTAGGATAATGTTGTCCGTATGTGCCGACTTCCCTTCAATAGCCATGTTCTTGTATTCTTTTTTAACAGCGTCAATATTCTCAGTAATACTAGCCAAAACTGACCACCTTTCAAATGTGATGGGTGTTGCAATGCTTAAGTCATTGAGTGACCACAATTTATGGTCCACTTGATGTGCAAATGTCCCTTCTAATATCCTTCTTGGGATAAGGGGATGAACCGAAATATCCTTGATATTAAGAGTCAAAGTGTCTGGTGTAGGGAAGTCCTGCGTAAGGACATTTCTCTCTTCTTGAGATAAAGTGTCAAAAGGAATCAGAGAATGTAATTTTGTGGAAAAAGGTGTAACTGTGGTGTTACGTTTCCTTCCACCAATATTATCGAAAAGATACTCCGCATTGTGGTAGCGGTAAAAAGATTTAATTACACCATCAGATTTTCTCTTATATTCCTCGTATTGTGATTCATAATTGGAAATGATCTTACCAATAACCTTTGACAGTTTTTGTATAGTGGAAAGGGCACTGGTCAGAAGATTTTGCAGAAAGTTCCCAGATGTGGCACCAATCTGAAATACTTAACTGGATCAATAGTAGTTGTTGGTTCTCTGGATCGACAAAAAGCAAACCATTGTCGTGTTGTTGGATGAATTTATGGATTTCTTTGCTAGAAATAATAGATAAAAATCCTTGGACCCCAATGGAAGGAGCTGGAAGGGGATCAATATAGCGCAATTTGTGTAGATCACCGTGCCAAGTATAGTCCTGTGAAAGTACATATGGACAAAGAAAGAAATAGAAAAAGATAGGATAATGTTATGGATGGTAATAGACGAGGGTTATCCTCCCTTCTCCATCCCCCAGGTGTGTGTGTGCAATTACAAGATAAACATTATTTATCTTAGACTTATCAATCAAGACAATTTGTGATAGGATATTCTCTACCAAGAAATCTTATGAAAAAAATCATATAATTTTGCTCAAAAAAATAATGGATGATATTGAAGGAGCTCCACTCACCTGCATCCATCCACAACAAGGACATGTTAGAACAAGACCCCTTATTTGTGGGACTACAGGCTTCAATGCGTAGCTCCACTTGTTATCGATGTCACAATATCATAGGTTATTCTAATATAGCAAAATTGAATCGACCTTGGATGGTGGTGCACCGTGTGGCACCTCAATATTTCAGTCACAGGCATCCAAATGCTCCATGTGTACGGTGTGAGCTCTTCACACCTTCTGAAACATAATACAATCAAACAATTTATTAACAAAGAGAAGATGGATAAATCTTTTACTTCTTACTTTCTTTTTGTTAAGGACTAGTAAACCATTAGGTTTTTTCGTAAGAAATCTAACCTGATCATGCTCTAAGTTGAAGTCAAGTGATTTGGTCATGTCGCTGAATTCTTCAGACCCATGAAATACCCTTGGCTTCTTGGAGGAAGATGCCATAGAGCTAGGGCTAATGGAGATCCTTTTAGATTCTTTGCCCTTGGTAGGCTTGAGAATTGCTTTGCTTGTGTTGGAGATTGGTGTGTTGAGATGATGAGGGAGTAGAGAGGATTTGGGGGTATTCAAGGCAAGGTTTCGGGCTGCCTCTAGCATATATTCATGGAACCAAAAGTATACCAGGATTGTTGTACAGATCTCAGAAGGGAAGGAAGCAACCCAACCAATAAATGCATAAAGAAGAGCTAGTTCAGATGAGAATGAAAAAAAGTGGTGGAGGTTTTTGAAGACGTACCAAAGGAGATGATCAAACCAAATGATGGAGGCAGAGCATGAGGAATTGGGATTAGTTTTTTTGCACTAACTGCCTAAAGGTGTTTCAACAATTTTTGAGAAACTTTTTGGGTTCGCGGACTTTATCTTGATTGATTGGTCCTTTGGTTCTAGCAATGAGAGCAGAACTAGAACAATTTGAAGAGTCAATATCTGAGAGTTTAATCTGTCTAAGCTCAAAGCAAAAATTATTAGAAAGAAGGTGTTTAGCTTGAATAGCAATTGATTTACAATAATCAACAAACTCGGAGGGGAAACTACAAATTAAAGCAAGGGAGGTGATAGAGAATGGGACTCTATGATTAATAGCCTCAAAGCCCCAGAATTTATGCTCCAAACGAATTGAGTCCCACTCAAGTGGACGAGGTGGGACGAGAGGAATGGCACCAGAAGGGTGCATCTTGGAAATGACTATGCATGTGACATAGTGGGAGTAGGTGACATAAAGTTTTCTTTCGCAAATGGGTCTGCATTTATTTTGAAACATGTGAGACATGTGCCTAAGTTGACCAAGAGTCTTATTTCAGTGGGTCAGCTAGGTGATGCTGGTTTTCATACCACTTTTGGCTTTCAGAGTTGGAAAATTCAGAAGGGCTCTATGCTTTTGGCCAAGGGTGCCAGGTGTGGGACTTTGTATCCCTTACATGTATCAAGGGTATTTGATCATGTTGTTGCAATAACCGAGCAGCCAAGCACTTCTTTGTGGCATTGCAGGTTGGGGCACATGAGCCAGAATGGAATGAAACTCTTATGCCGTTTGGGTTTTTCCATGCCCTGGATTTGCTACGAGACTTTTCTCTTTCTTGGGACTTCCACCTAAACTATGATCTGTCCCTTTGCACATGTAAGGCTGCATCATGCTTGTTGCCATCCATAGACTTTCGTCTAATCTCCTCGGCCAACAAGCTACCCATAACATAATCAAATTTCAATACTCCACTAGGTGCAGAGTTACTTATAGCTATACGAAAGGTATCCCATGAGGATGGCAATGAACATAAGAGAAATATTGCCTTAGTCTCCGCATCAAAATTCATCTTCTGAGCCTGAAGCTGGCTGAAAATAATATTGAATTCATTCAAGTGAGAAGCAATGGAGACCCCTTCCTTCATCTACAGCTCAAACAACCGCTTCATGAGGTAAACTTTATTAGAGGCAGTTTCCTTCTCATAAGTGGCACACAGTTTCTTCCACAAATCTTCTGTAGTCTGCTCATTACTACTGTGAAATAAACTGACTTTGCAAGATGAAGTCTAATAGTAGACTTTGCTAATGCATCCAACTTATTCCAATCGTCCTCAAACATATTTGCAAGCTTAGCTTCAATCCCTGCCAAGGATTGAATTTGCGTCTTTTGAATAAGCACATCCCTTATCTGTTCTTTCCACAAAGAAAAGTTTATCCCATCAAACTTTTTAATGTTGAAAAACTTCTTTTCAAACATGGAAGAGGATGCCATGATGCAAATAAAGCAAAATCCCAAATGCTAGTGCCTGTAAGAGAGAATCACACCAAATACCAAGTGCACCCCAATGTGTATGCCACAATAGACTGAAATATCACCAAAACTCAAAGCTCAAAGCATCAAAAGATGCAGCTGACTCATGTGCATGTACTATGCATCCATATGAGCAAATCTAGCCCAAAAGAAAATGCCAACTACAATGGCAATCCAAAATGCCAATAGGTGCCAAATGACTCAAGCATAAACACCGTCCATGGGCATATGCATCAATAATATCTCATCCAAGAGAGCATAACACTATCAGTGCATCACCTACAATGTGTTAAAGTTGTCCCTCAGCATAAAATAGCATCCATGTGCAAAGCGTCCCTAAAAATAGCATTCCACAAGGCAAGCTGGGCCTATCAGCGCATCCAATAAGGATCGCAATGCATCCAAATGGCCTATAAATCATCCTCTGCAACCCAATACACATCACGAATGAGCGCACACATGGCTCAAACAGCAACCAAAGTGATCTGCATAAGGTATGCTCAAGAAATCATGGTCTCACGGAAAAGACCGCTACTAAAAATAGAACCTGAGATGCCTCAAAACATGGGCGCCATTGCATAATCGGACTCAGCAAGAAAATCTGCAAATATCTCTCCTCTGCCGAAACTCCAAAATCCCAACCGATGAGTGAGAAATGGGAGTCAACACTTATCCACTTCCATGTGGCATAAATCTAAGGTTTCAAAACCTTAGAATGAAAAATGCATAATAGAGAGACAAAATCGAATACACAGAGATCTATAACTCTGAAAATACTTCACCGAATCGTGCAAGAACTAACAAGTAGGGGTTTTTGGGCGTCTGGAATACAATGGGACAGACGGTTTTGGAAACCGTGGTCTCAATCACTAGGTCCAACACACGGACTGAAAAACGTTTTTGGAAACAGAAGTGTTTGTAAACTCCACCGGAGTGTGAATGATGAGCAACATAGAAGTTTTAGGACCTCCTGAGTCCACCAGAATTGACAGATCTGCAAATGGTTGCTCTAAACTTACATTCCAACACCCGGGCAGAAAAACGTAGGAATTGACACAGTGAGTCAGAAATCCAATGAAATGATCCCAGATTCAAAAATGAAGGTGTTTCCAAGCTCTTGAAGTGAAATGGACACCAAAAGCAAGCAATAGTTGCCTCTACAAGTCAATATGAAATCTCTGTCGTCGAACGGAACAGGGAAAAGCTTTAAAAACGACTTTTTCTTTTAAAACGCTTAATAGGCTCTCAAAATCACTTCGCAAAGCCAAAGTGACTTTTCCAAAGGTTCCTCCAAGGTCTCTCCACACTCAGATGCAAGTAAAGTCACCCACAAACCTTCCACAGAGCTTCTCCTTCCTCCCACAGAGCTGCTGAGCTTCCAAGCATTCACGCACGCTCAGCTAGATCACCCGGGCTCTGATACCAGTTAAAAGTGCTCTCAACGGAAGCAAGAACGGAAGAGGGAGAGAGAGAAACAGAGAGCTACACAAGTTTTGGTCGGTGCAAAACACCCTAATCTTCTTTTTCAGTCATTTATATATGCATTTGAGTATTGTACATAATCGGGGTAAAGGCACAGTGACCTTTAATCCCCACAACAACGCCAGTACCAGGAGACGGGAACCAAGCAGCAGAAGATAAGTAAAGCCAACTACATATATCCACGCCAATCATAACTATGTAGCAACAAGCGATGATCAACTATAGGTAGGTAAGTCTTCAAGCAAGTATGTAAGTGAGACATGCACTACTGTAATGCTACGTGCACACAATTGAAGCAAAATGCTACACTAGTAATCAAAGTCACCATAGCCAAGAACCCAAAGACAATCACACGGAACTACATTCAAAGAAAACGTCTACCCATAATCGATATAAAGTGGAAATGCTTGCCAACTTCAAACAATGAGTCATTACTGTGTAGGAGAAAGAGCATGGGGATATTGAGGGCGATCGAAAAGAGAAAGAGAAAAGGTCAAGCACCTGAGTCGATGCCATCACGTAGAAGTAGGCTAAGTCGGTTGAGCTTAGAGAGGGATTGATTAGAGGCAGAGCTTAGGAAGAGAGGAAGTAAAGATAGAGCATAGAGGCAGATATAGTAGTCGTGGCACAGGTGCTTAGAGGCCAAGTAGAGAGTATTTAAATAGTTAGCACATAAAATAGTAAGGGCACTGCAAAGTAGGTCCATCAAACCTTATCCTGATGTACCATGGTTAGATAAGAGAGTGAGACTTTGTTGTGGTGTGCCCACCCTTGTCAGGATAGGGTAGGATAAGGTTAGGGGCATACTTTTGCATATGGATAGCCAAGCCCTTGTGATTGATAGCAGATCCTTGTGGTGGATCCAACCATCCTGGAGTAGGTTTGGCTGTCTGGAGGCTGAGCCAAGACCTTGCACATGTGCTAGGGGGTGTTTTGTGTCATATTAGGGTTGTTCATGGCCTATTTGCTTCTTGCAATGGAAGCCAATGGTGTTGGGCTACATGCAGGTGTTCCTAGGAGGGGTTTGGGTATGTTCTAGGCTCATATACTTTTCACACTTTATACATCCCATTCAATCTCTACTTCAGCCTCCTTCGCACACCAATGAGTCCACCTCTACTTCGATCCTAACTAATTTGCTATCACTCTACCTTGCTTTCTCCTCACCAACCTCAAGCAATTATGGTTCTCTTTTCAAGAGAGAGAAGTTTCTTTTCAAGCCCACTTTCTTACATCTCCTCTTTCTCTATCTTGGAGCCAAATCTTGGAATGGAACTCCCAATCAAGATGTTGGACCTTTGCTCCACCAAAGATGTCAGTGGTTCAAATTGATGTGAATTTTCTTCAAAGTTAGTTCACCCAAATGCAAACTACACAATAGTGGATGTTAGTTTTGCAACAAACTCAAGAAGCCCATAAGAAACACTATGGTATGCCCTCCTTTTCTCTTGAGATATACTCAGCTGGGCAATAAGAGAGGACTCCAAAATATGTGCGTACCTGGTTAAACACGAGGGGAGCTCACTTCACCATCATTGACTATCTTGAAAATATTCATCCAACCCTTGTTAAAATGTGTTTACAAGGGAAGGCTTTCACATCGTGGGGTAGCCTTCACATCGTGGGGTAAGGGATGAAGGCAAAGAATTTTGCTCCCAAGGCTTGGGCTGAATTTTGTGAGGTGTTCACAAAAGAGTTTCTATAAGACCTATGTCAAACGAGCTAGTTAGTTAGCTATCTACCTAGCTAGTTAGTAGTCTTTTAGTAGGCTACTAAGAAGTTTCCATGTAGCACTTGTGGATTTATGCCATAATCAATCTGGCAAATTATAGCCACCGCTAGAACTATAAATAGGACTATTGTAATATACTTGTACTACATACCTTTGATCATTCATATGTCATTAATGTGACTCACAACTAAGTACTTGACCAAGATGAATTCGAAGAAGGAATTCAATACTTCCTATCCTTGTGCAACCCCTCACAATTCCTATTGTAAAGTCCCCTTCCCATGACCTGCACTCACCTCCAACCTTTAACCTTATTTCTTGTTGTTTTCCCTAAAACGCTATCCTAGACAAGCTCCCCTTTGCTAATTGTGCATTTTCCAATTCAGTTTAGGATCAATTACTATTCATTACTTGGGTTAGAATAGTTTAGTTAATGGTCAATTTAGCTACAACTAGCAAGAAATAGATTTAGTCTTGTTGCATTAGTATCAAAGCATCTAATCATGGGAAATTGTGAAAATCTCTTATCCTTTTCAACTAAGATTTGGAGCAAGTAATTCTGAGCCTATGATACACCTCTATACAAAATTTGGTCAATCAAAGTTGTTCCAATCTTTGATGCCACATGTTGACAACTATTAGAGAGTCAAATTTTAAATTTTTTAGATCTACCAAACTTCTGCATCAATATGATCGCAAGTTCTACATCAAAGCCCTAAGAAAATGTTGTGAAAGTTACGACCTAAAGCTACATTTTGGTGAGAATTGACGCAAGCAAAATATTGAAACTATTGTGAATTCCTAAAGTGATGCTCCAAATCTCAAGATGATTGGATAATCTAAATGACAAGCTCACCTACAAGTGAAGTACCAAGCATCGTGAAAATCACATCTATTTTGCACTATTAAGCAGATCAAATTTACTTCCTATTAGGTGCAACTATTCATTTCACCATATTCAAGCTATTTTTTAGCCTATTCGACAATATGTTGACATGTGGCTTCTCTTCTTCATTGGACTTGAATGCAAACTTTAAAGTGGTTGACTTTCTCTCTTTCTCTCTCTCTCTCTCTCCCCTTCTTTATCTTCTAAAGTCTTCCTACACACCATCTCCATCTTTTCTCCCTCCCCCCCTCCCTCCCCTCTCCTTCTCTCTCTCTCTCCCTCTTTCCCCTTTATCTCTGCACCATTTCTAGTGGATTCCTTTTTGTTTGCTTTTTTTAATCTTGGGCAAGCCTTATGAATGATTAAATATCATTCACCTTGTTGTCTTCTTAAGCAATCTCGCTCTCTGCCACCGCTAAAGTGGCAAAAACCATTTGAAAATCTACTTACAATATACAAATCCATTTAATGAGTTTAATTTGACTCTGGTACTACAAGAGGTAGTCGCACAGCATTTCTACCACCTGCCAGCTACCTTGGTAGGCCCAGGTGTCATTTACAGCCTTTCACAAGTAATATCTGCCACTACAACAGGTCATGGCACAGTATTTCTACCACCTGCCACCCACCCTACGAGGCCCAATGAGTCATTTTCAGCCTTCCAAAGGCACTTTAATGTGTTAATTATTGGCATTCACAATACAGAAGACCTTACTTGTAAACACTGAAATAAGTCGGTATCATCAAGTAGCTGATCATAGCCATCATTTGGGAACATCGGGGCTGAACAAATATTGGTCCTCCAATTTCTGGCATCCGGGTCTACATATAGAAGGTTCACTTCAGAGCACAGATTACCCTGCCCAGTATTAGATGAATGCATGTAGTGCAAAACCTCTCCATCTGTATGACTATCATTTGATAGGACATGCAGAACCTCTCTGTCATGTCCACCATTTATTTGCTGAGCATCCTCTGCAGTACAAGCATGACCGTTTCACACATCCAAAATTTCTATGTCATCATCTGCCCCGAAATTCTTTACAATTTGGCTGGGTCTTGAGTTTGTTTGATTTGCAGGCATTCTTTGTGCACCCAATGCTTCCATCCTTTGCTCAAACTGGAACGAATCACCATCCAGACTATCCCTGTGACGTCCTTCTGTCACATTTTAAGTATATCTTTGAATTGTCAGTTGTTAACCAGAAATGAGGAATTACAAATTGATAAACATCTGTCAATGCATTTGCTTCAAATCGATCACGTGTTTTGGAGTAAAGCGTAATCAACTAATGGAAATGCACCTTGAGTGTGACCACAATGGTTTCACTAGTGTTCAAAATGTCCAAGAAACACCCCAATTGACAAATATAGCTCAATCTCTAAGGCACTATGAGAAGACAACACGTGAGAAACCAACTTTGGATGTTGAAGTGGCTGCACCTGAAGGTTGTTCTTTAGGAAACTGTATTCCTTTTCCAACCTGCATATTTTACAAATTCATCAGAGCATCCATTGTATTGAGTTCAAATTATAACAAGCAGTAAAACCATTTATCGAAGTTTCACATGGACAATTGAAAGCTACCTGCTCCACATTGTTAATTGTGATGTTCAAATAGTGTGCAAATGGTGTAGGACTGAAGACAGCCACCTAACAGTGATATAAATCACAGCATAGTTCAAAAGTTGTCAGAGCTCAACTGGGATAAGTGACTTTACATTCCAATGAGCATCTAACTGAATTCATCACAACCTTACTTACGAAAATCTTAAGCTACCTGCTCTACAAGTAGTGTGTCAAATAAGCAAGCTGTCTCAAAATTTATTCAATGAGTAAAATAACCAGCATAGAAGATTTGAAGACAGGATAAATGTACCGATTCTCAGCCACCTAAGCTTTCTGAATGTGATAAGGCAAAATCTGTTTCTACACCAGTGCTAGAAAGTGGTTCAACGTCATGCCACAAAAATAGCCTTATAATTACTCACTTCCACCTTAAGATTGATCTTAAGAGGAGAAATCCCCTAATTCATCAATATTCCCCAAAATAACACTTAAACCTTGGAAGTTGAAAACTTAGAGCTGGCGCACAAGCATGACACTTCGTTCCAATGCCCTTAATTTTTTCATGCCTAGGGTCCACATTTGTACAGAAATGTTTTTTCACTAAAATGCAAACAACGGGCACAGTACATGTTCAGATGAGGTACATTGGAGGTGAGCATCCAGTGTGAGCCGTGACAGTTGCATAGCATATATGCCCTAACCACATGACAAGCTGCCACTTGTACCAAAAACTCCTAAGCCTACTTTGCTAATCACCCAGTTTCCTAATTGCTTAACTTAGACAGCCTTATACATAATTCACAGGACACGACATCATCAATCCAAGAACCCTTGCAGATCAACCTACTCTTTAAAACCTCCCTCAACAAGAAAGTGGGCACTCACACTCAAAGCATTACAACATAAGATGGCAGATGTTGCTCAGTCAGTGGATCTGAGGACAAGGCAAGTACCAAAAAGGATAAAGGTGGACATTCGGAGGTGAAGCTTGATGAGTTTGAGGTCACCAAAGGGAGCATGAGTTCAGAACTACACCGATGCACTCCATTACATTGTACTTCCGGGAGGTACCTGTGCTGCAGCCTGCAACAGCAAGCAACATTCAACTTTCAAGCTGAGTTTCCAAGGTATGTATTCTCCTTTGCTTTGGGGAAGCTGTTTGTACATGTGTTCTTACATAAACGAAGAATGGAGGGTGAAAGCCTTCCATACAAATAGAAGAGGATTTCTGATTGTGAAGGCTTCGGTGCATCTGAAACCTTAGTGAAACCAAGGATAGAAATCTTCGTCTCCAAGCGAGAAGATAGGGAAGGTAGTAAGTAGCAACCCTAACGAAGCCAAATCAATGAAATCCATAGCCAAAAGAGATCGCTCCTGCGAGCTTCCCCTCCCCCCCCACCGCTAGCTCTACCTCCCCCCCCCTAGCTCCTCCCCTCGCCTCGTCCACCCCCACCCCCTGCCCCTCCGCCCTCGCCCCCCGCCCCCCCTCCCCCTCACCCGCCGCCCACCTCGCTGCGCCCCTCGCCTCCGCTCTCACCCCCCCTCGCCGCCCTCTCGCCTCTCCGCTCCCCTCCACCTCGCCTCTCCGCTCCCCTCCACCTCGCCTCTCCCTCGCCGCCCCTCGCCTCCGCTCTCACCCCCTCCCTCGTCTCAGCCGCCCCCTCGCCTCTCCGCTCCCTTCCACCCCGCCCCCTTCCGCCTCACCTCGACTCACGCAACCCCCCCCTCGCTTCACCTCACCCCCCCTCTCGCCGCTCAGCCTCACCCTCCCGTCCCCCCTCGCTTCACCCGCCCCCCCCGCCTCCATTCCGCTCTTCCCGCCCCCCGCTCAACCTCTCCGCCCCCTCGCCACACCAACCCCCCCGCCCCCCCCGCCCTTCCGCCCCCCGTCTTCCCCGCACCCCGCACCCTTCACCCCGCCCCCCGCCCCCGAACCCCCCGCCCCCTCACTCCGCCTCGCCCCGCCCTTCCGCTCCACTCCTCCACCCCGCCACCCCCACCCTTCCACCCCGCCCCGCCTCACCCCGCTCCCGCCGCCTCCTCACTTCACCAACTCTCCGTCCCCACTCCCCCCGCGTCACCCCCGCCTCCCGGCCTTCCGCTTCGCCCCTCCGTCCTCCGCCCTCCATTTTCTCCACCTTCCGCCTCCGCAACCGTCCTCTCCACACCCAGGCTCCACCCTCCCGCTTCGACCCCCCTTTTTTGGGTGGCAGCCTTTTCCTCATCGGAAGCTTGCAGTTAGTCTTGGCGGTATGGCGGCTCCCAGCCGGATCCGGAGGCCCAGTCGGACCCTCCCTCTCCAGATGCCTACCGCGTTATCCTGACAGAGCAACAATCATCTCGCGTTCAGGAGGTTGCCAATGACTTTGCCCGTACCTCTGTTTACGGCAGAGTCATTGGACGCTCTCCCTCCAGATCAGCCATCAGGGACTGGCTCCAGTCCACTCTCCTGCTAGAGGATGGCCATATTGAGGAGGTGGCCCTTATGGGAAGGGGCATCTTCTCGCTCAAACTCTCCAATGAGAAAGCTGCGAGCAACCTGATTGCCGGTTCCCCCACATCGGTGGATGGAAAGATTATCATGATAGTCCCGTGGTACCGTGGATTCAGCGCAGCGGATTTTGATGTTCGGTTCCGTATCCCTCACCACCCAGTGACGCTAGTTTTTCCAGGTCTTGCTGCTGAGCTGCGGCCGATTGTCAGGGACTTGGGCTCCCACTTTGGCTGGGTTATGCACGACACTTTCGCCGACGCGGTGACTACGGCAAGAGCCCCTCGAGTCCGTGTGGCTGTGGCCGATCCTGCGACTCTCCCTGCAGTGATCGAGATCGTGATAGATGCCGACAGCATCACCCAGAGCATGATAGTCACCGGACAGCCAGGTCAGTGCCTGAGGTGCCACGGCTTTGGGCACTTGGCGGCTGCTTGTCCACGTTTCGCCAACTCTTCTCGACCCCCCCCGCCCCCGCCCCCTCCGCCCCCGCCCCCCCCCCCGGACAGCCACGTCAGGAGGAGCCGAGGCAGCCGGCGTCCGGTCCAGAGTTAGTAGGCGGTTGGACCGAGGTTAGAAGGAAAAGAGGAAAGAACAAGAAGATTTCGGATAAAGGCAAGGAGGCAGAGGTTACCCTTCCTGCAGCAGCACCCCAGAGACCTGACAGGCAGCCGCCCCAGGGACCTAGGAGAGCTTCTTCTTCGACGGCAGCCCGCCCTTCACAGCCTCAGATCCCCCTCTCTCCCGCTCCCCCGCCCCTTTCCACTCAGTCCCAGCCCCTTCCCCAGTTTCACCCCCCTTCTCCCGACCCGCAGCTTCAGCCCCCGCCTCTTCTTCCTCAGTCTCCTCCTCCTCCCTCTCAGCCCCAGTTCCAGATGCATCCCCATCCCCCCCCCCCCCCCGTCTCTCTCGACTCTCCTACAGAGTTAGCTGCACCGTCAGCTTCCCAGCCGAGGGCAGCCCCCGCTCCTCCTCCTCCACCTCCTCCGCTAGTCGCCTCCGTGGAGTCTGAGTCGCCTACCCCCCAGCCTCCTCCCCCTCCCCCTCCGCTGGCAGGACACCCGGAGTCTACACCACCACTGGAGCAGGCTTCCCTGTCCGCTAGCCCCTCAGTGGCAGACTCTGATGGGTCTCAGCTTCAGGAGAGAGAGCTTCCTCGAGACTTTTACAGATCTGGCCCCTGGGACTACTTGGATGTGGCCGACCTTGGGACCTTCCCGGCTTGTCTCGACATCAGTATCTTCCTGCTCCGCAAAGGGGCGGATGGGAAGATTGCCGCCTTGGCCCCTAGGGATGGCCCTAGCTTCGTTTTCACGTTCCTCAGCGATGGCACCGAGACCTGGACAGACGACTCGGTTTGGGAGGCTCTCAGAGAGCAGACACACGCCCAGGTTTGCTCCTGGATAGGCCCGTCCGGTGGGCAGCTTCTCGAGACTCAATGGTCCGAGGGCGATGTGCGCCTACGGTGGCGTTGCGCCGCCAAACGCTTCCGACTGATTGTGATCCTCAGGCCTCCCCTGTCATGGCCCCTCCCCCAGGATGTCAGAGCTTGGTCCCCTCAGAAACTCCGAACCTTCTACGGGATGACTACTTCAGAGATCTCGAGCTGGCTCGAGAAAGCATTTGCTCATGGCACCAAAGGCCTCTCGCCTTTGCTGAAGGTGTTGAAGAACGGGCAGGACAACCCCGTCTCCCCCTCCAAACCTTCTCATAAGCGGCAGCGCCTCCATTCCGATATGTCTGCTTCTTCATCGACTTCGACCGCGAGCAGACAGTTGTTCGCAGCCTCCCATCCCTCTCCATGAGCCTACACCTCGTATCCTGGAATGTGAACGGGTTTCACTCTTCTGGCACCCGTGGTCCCAGGAAGCTCATTTTGCGACAGGAACTTCAGCCAGCAATGATTGGTCGTTTGGATGTACTTCTGCTCCAGGAGCACAAGCTTTCTGCGGCTCATTCCCGTAGCTGCGGGAAGGTTCTCCCTGGACGTTCCCACACTTATTGGGAGCCCTCGATCGGCGCACAGGGGAGGAGTGGGGGTGTCTGTACCTCCGTGTGCGAGCAGTTAGCCCAGGGAGTTTTCGGTCATGGCACGTTGATCCCAGGCCGGGCCCTTTGGGTAGGCCTGGAATTGGAGGGATCCAAAATAGGAATCCTCAACATTTATGCTCCCACAGACCTCCGATGCAGAGCCACCTTCTGGAGGACACTTACAGGGATTCTTCCAGACATGGATTCCTGGATTGTTGGAGGTGACTTCAACAATCTGGAGACCTTGGAGGACCAGCAGGGCAGAGGTCCGGAGTTTACAGGTATGGCTCAGGCAGAGCAGTCAGCTTGGGACTCTTTCATCTTCGCGACAGGAGGGAGGGACAGTTGGAGAGACCCGTCCTTCCGGCGTTGGCACGGGAGCCTGGACTTCTCATGGGGCTTCCGCAGGGAAGGAGGCAGACTCCTGGAGAGGCTTGATAGATTTTATGTCAGTGATTGGGCCATCAGCAGAGGCGGTCAGGCGGGTATAGTTCCAGGGACGACACTTTCCGACCATGCGCCTGTGCTCCTTTCATTAGATTCAGCAGCCCAGGCCCTTCCCCCCCGGTCATGCAGGATTCCCGACTCCATTTTCTCGAGGGTGGACGTGCGCAGCAGTATTTGCAGTCTTTGGGACAGAGACTCGGGCGAGTGCGTGGATCTGGTTGACTCGGTGGCGCAGGCTTTGCAGGAGTCCAGCCAGATCTGCCAGCTCGCAGCCCTACAGGTTCGACAGGATTGGTGGGGTAGAGAGAGAGCTCTTCGGAGGGACCTCGCCTCCATTCCGCGACTCCAGCAGGCTTCCCCGGGCTCGGAGGAGCTTCGGATCCAGGCCCTTCGAGCCAGAGCCCTTTTGGAGGAGACACTCCAGCGTTGCTCAGAGTTTTCCTATCACGCCTCTCTCTCCTTCTAGGCCCGGAAGGGTGACCGGATGTGCAGGGAGTTCTTCAGGACGCATGGCCAGAGAGCTGCAGGTGATCAGCTTCGGAGTCTCAAGACAGCGGATGGTCACATCGTTACGGATCCGGGGGAGGTCCTGGGGTTGGCCACTGACTTCTACAGGACCCTCTTCCAGCAGGAGCCGCTTGCCCCTCGTACTCGTCGTGCCCGTGAGGAGGTGTGGAGGCACATTCCATCCCTGGTCCAGCCTAGCATGCAGGCGACGTTGTTGGCACCGTTCACCATGGATGAGATGTTGGAGGCCTTGATGGCCATCGACGGACAAAAATGCCCAGGTGAGGATGGGCTATCCCGGGCATTCTTCACCTCCTTCTGGGACCAGATCCATCAGCCCCTCCTTGCAGCTCTGCAGAGGATTTTCAGCAGCGGTCAGATGCCAGAGAGCCTTTCCTCGGGACTGATTTGCCTCATCCCGAAGGGAGGAGATAGACAGGAGATCCGCCAGTGGCGTCTGATCACTCTTCTTACCACTGCCTACAAAATCCTCGCCAAGATGATCAACGCCAGAGTTCGGCCTCTACTCCCAGACCTCATCCATGACACTCAGACCGGCTTTGTCCAAGATCGCAGTATCCTGGATAATGTCTTCACCTTTTCAGAGGCGGCGGAGTGGGCTCAGCACAGCGGATCACACCTTGCCATTCTACTTCTCGACTTCGAGAAGGCCTACGATCGAGTGGACTGGTCCTTTTTGGAGGGGACTCTGGAGCGGCTAGGTTTCCCGGCAGGTTGGATTCAGGGTATCTCAGCTTTGTACAGGACAGCGTCTAGCAGGGTCATCATTGGAGGCAGGATGGGTGAGCACTTTAGCTTGGAGAGATCAGTGCGTCAGGGCTTCCCCCTTGCTCCTTACCTGTTTCTCTTCTTCGCCGAGGCTATGACTTACTACCTTCGGGCGAGGTCCATAGGGATCAGGGGTGTTCGCCTTCCACTCCGGGAGGACACGGAGCTTTTGGACTCGGAGTACGCAGATGATACAGCCCTTTATGTCCAGGACGATGAGAGGATGCTAGAGAGGGTGCGGATGGCCCTGGAGGTCTTCTGCTCGGCTGCTGGTGCGAAAATCAACTGGAACAAATCAGTTGGTTTTCTCACAGACCCTGGGCCGTGTTCTCAGTGGGGGCGATTTTTGGGTTTCAGATGGATTCCACGGGGACAGACAGCTAGATACCAAGTGGCTTTCAGGTTGGCCTAGACATCACGCCAGCTCAGCAGTTTCTCCCGATGCTAGACTCCATCCGACGGAAGCTGGCTTTCTGGAGCACTGCTAAGCTCTCTCTTGCAGGTCGTGCCCTGGTAGTTAACCAGGTCCTCCTAGCCACGGCTTGGTATGTGGCTTCCTGCTGGTGTTTCTCGAGATCCAGCGTGGCACAGCTCAGGAGGTTGGTTCGGAACTTCCTTTGGTACGGGGAGGATGGTCTTAGAGATACCAGAGCTAGGGTTGCTTGGCAGACAGTCATTCTTCCGCAGGCTGAGGGTGGCCTGGGGGTCATCGATCCAGAGCTTCAGAGTCAAGCCTTGTTAGGCAAGCTTGTCATCCGCGGTTTGACCCCGGGGGGGCAGACATGGAAGATGTTACTTCAGCAGGGAGTCGGTTCTTGTGTCCCGCGCCGAGGTGGAGAGTGGCTACCGTCCCTCAGGTGGATCTTCACTTCCGCCCCGCTCACTCAGCCCCGTTCCCCACTCGTTCGTAGCCTCCTCATGGTTTGGAGGCGGCTCCGCCTCAGTCTCATTCGGTCCCCTCCTAGCTGTCAGGAGGAGATCGATCGTCAGCCGCTTATCTGGAACGGTCAGGTCAGAGATGCCGAGGGCCTTCAGTTGGGGGAGAGATCACATATCAGGTGGGACGGCTGGATGAGGGGGCCAGCCCGGTCCCTTCGAGTTTGGAGGGATACGTACAGACATCTGGAGACGGCTGATCTTGCAGACGCAGCTGGAGGTGCACGTGGAGCCCAGGCGAGACGCACGGAGATCGACGGCGCGATCCCAGCTGTTTGGTTGGTTCCACCTGAGCCTCAGGTCCTCATGCCTGGTGACGCCCGCTGGCTGGGACAGTTCACCTCCCGTGGCATCCCACTGGTGATCGCAGGACGTATGGATGACTCCTCTATCTCCTTCTTCGCGGTTTCTGGGGATGGACGACTCAGGAGAGAGGATGCGCTCATCGACCCCCTACTCCCATGGCAGAGGGTTCGGGTCGTAGGCCTTTTGGGGAAGGTATGGCGTACCGACCCTAGCATCGAGCAGGACCAGATGCAGCTTTGGCGTCTCTGGCTCTGGGAGGGGCGGGCCTTGTCAGAGCTTGATTGGGACCCAGGAGAGTGGTGGTGGCCAGAGATTGTGACAGGACAGGGGCCGACTTCCTTCTTCGCCTACAGCACGACTCTGGGCAGGCGAGTTCTTGGGAGGATGCAGAGCCGCCCCTCCACCCAGCGACCCAGCTGGTACGCACAAGGTATTTCCAGGTTCTTTTTGCAGGCATTCTGGAAGGCCTTGTGGGAGAGCTGGCGGCCGCGGAAGATCTCATACTTCCTGTGGCTTCTTGCCCACAAAGGTCTTCCAGTGGGGAGCTGGTTGAGGCAGATAGGCCAGGACGGATGCTGCCAGATTTGCCATGCGGATGAGGAGTCACCAAAACACTGCCTGTGGAGCTGCACTCGCGCCCAGGAAGTGTGGAGGTGGACTTTCGGGATTCTTACTCGCGCAGCACCAGAGCTAGGATTGATCACTTGGGGCGCGTTCTGTTGGTGCAGCACCGCACCTGGTCTTCATCACTTATTCGAGGCATGCCAGCAGGACACCACTTTCCTTATCACACAGGGGACGTGGGGGCCGCTCGAGGGTATCCCGCAGCACCTAGCAGAGGCTGATACAGGAGTTCGGGAGAGGCAACCAGTCTGGGAGATTATTAGCAGCATTACAGGGTGGCACATCTGGACCTCGCGCTGCGCGCAGATCCTCGGTGGCACCTCCTTATCGACTGCCCAGATCATGGCAGAGATTTGGAGTGAGATTATTCATACCCTCAGAGGCCAGTGGGACCAGATTCAGGGAGACTCCCGGGCCGGTCAGGAGAAGCGGAGACGCTTCCTCCGGGCTTGGGACACACAGGGCCTCTTCTTCGAGCAGACTACGCAGGGCCTTCGGTGGCACTACTTACCACCCAGATGGCTGTTCATTCACACTCGTCTTATCCCTCTGTGAGAGTATGATTTATTCTGCTACCTTTTAGGGCTGTGTCCGGTTTGTGAACGCAGCCCGTCAGCTATAAGCTGACCTTTTGTATCTTGTTCTCGAAGTACTATAATTAGCACTGTTTTTTCGGCAAAAAAAGCAACCCTAACGAAAAGAAGAATCAAAAGAAAGTAAGAAGGCTAGCTTGGTCTCTCTACATTTAGACATAAAAGTACAACAAGGCAAACTTTTATTACTACTGACATCAGCTCAGCCATGTAGCAAAAGATTACCCACAACTTCAAAAACATGAGTTGCTCCAACATTTTAATCTTAAATAATTAAGGGATTGATCCGTCCCTCAAATATTTCCATCCATAGCAACATAAGCTCCGATGCTCGTGGTCTTAAAGAGATCAAGGATGAGCAGGATAGAAGCAATTTCTGGGATTGGCAACTGTGTTGCAATTTTATTTGATTCCAACAGTCAAAGAACCACATATGGCTCAAGACTACATTGTACTTTGAAAGGAAACCACTTCTTACAAGTCACATGCATCAGCCAATCTACATTTATTGCCATGTATGGAGAAAATTTTCAACCCTCTGAAAACTTGAATTGAGAGGCCCGTGCTCTTCTAGCCACTGCACAACCTCGGAACTATGAGGCAGCCATTTCCTAGGTATAGCTTATTTGACTATGCCCTAGATGTCATGATTTGTCATGATTTGTCATTCGATTTGTCGGAATGACATCGTAAGTACAGCTTATGTCCCAGAGGTCAAGGTCTTTAGCTGCATCAAAAGTATGCCAATATATCTCTACACTCCAATCTTTCTAAATGATGGCACAACAAAGCTATAGATCCTTTGAACACAATGACCATCAGTCGTGTTTGCTCATGCCAAAGATTAACTATGAATGGTGCATAGGTGTTCCCACATATAAATTTCAAGAGCATTATCACAAGATTTGCAATGGGGACATCCTAAGGCTATTTTGAACCGAGAATCCAAGGCATGAGTGCAACAGGACTGCTCCTAACTGATAGTAAACACACCCAAATTTGGTAGAATATGCAGGAAGGTTAGAATAGAGTAGTACCTTATGTTTTAGGAAAAAGGTAGGGGTAGAAGGTCATGGGCTGGACCTGCAACAGAGACTTGTGAGGGGCTGCACAAGGACAGAAGGAAATCAATCCTTTTTAGAATTCAGCTGAGTATTGAACTCTTGCTGTAAGTTCTATTTCAGTAATGAAGTACAAGTCATGAATTGTCTTGCCAAGTACAACTAGAGCCCTTATATAGGTATGGCCCAGGGTAGTACAAAGCAGTATTGCTTATGGGATTACCTCCTAGGATGCCACGTGGCAACTTATGGTATCCCCTAAAAAAGAAGAAAACACTTACAAGCCAATAAAGGCCTTTCTACTAACTTTTAGCCTAAGTAAAAAGTAACCCTCTGTGACAATCCTCCCTCCTCAAATAGAAATTTGTCCTCAAATTTGAAAAGGCTGTAACCTGGACATACAATGCTCCTTGTAAACCTGAACAGCTCAATTCTGGTCATATCAACTGACAATGAAGTTTCTCAGTCAAATACCTCCCTTAGGCATGCTGATCTGTAAATGGATCATATTATATTCCCAAGAAATCAAGCAATTGGGTGGAAGAGCTATGCTGTCCAATATAACAGATCTGATCATATAATCCAGTGAGAGACATGCTGATCTGAGAAAGGATAGTGAATGCTGGCTGCAGCATGTCCATATATGCTATATAGCAAGAGAAAATCAAATCTACTCATAAAGACTCAATTTTGGCCATAGAATTCAGCTAAGCAATTGAGGGTACAGCTCCACAATTGTAGATGGCTGCCAAGAAGACTCCTCATCAGGTAGACCTCTCCATTTGATAAGATATTCCATGTAGGACTTGTTCCTCAACACATGATCTCTAAATCCAAGGATCTTCTCAGGTATATACTCAATTTGGCCCTCTTCATCCATGGGAGGTAGCTCTTCCATAACTCGCTCCTTAGGTCCCAAATACTTCTTGAGCAGCGATACATGGAATACTTTGTGTATTCTAGAGGATGGTGGAAGCTCCAACTCATAAGCCACTTCCCAAACTTTCCTCAAAACCCTGTAAGGTCCATAATACCTATGAGCAAGTTTAACATTGGTATTACCTTTCAAGGAGGCATGCCTAGACTTATGTAATCTGATAAATACATAATCCCCTTCTTCAAAATGAAGCTCTCTCCTATGCTCATCAGCATAATCCTTCATCCTTGCTTGGGCCCTTACCATACTATCTTTACATTGCTGTAATAGAGCAGTCATGTGAGCCAAATCATCCTTGGCTTGCTGGCTTGTCAATGCTTGATCAATAATGGTTGATGGGACATGAGCTTTACAGCCAAACATGGCTTCAAAAGGGCTCATACCAATTGAAGTATGCTTGGTGGTATTATAACAAAATTCAGCTAGATGCAACCATTGATTCCACGATGCTTGGGTATCAAAGCAAAAATGCCTTAGATACTCTTCCAACCAGCGGTTAACCCTCTCTGTTTGCCCATCAGTTTGAGGGTGATCTGCTGTACTTGGGGTAAGAAGTGTTCCCATAGAACTGAAAAGCTCTTGCCAAAAATGCCCCATGAACTTAGCATCACGATCACTCACAATTTCTTGAGGGAGTCCATGTAATTTAAACACATTCTCCATGAATTGCTTAGCCACCTTGGAAGCTGTAAATTGGGTCTTAGTAGGAATGAAGTGGGCAGCTTTGGTAAGTCTATCAACAACCACAAAGATATTGTTCCAACCCTTAGAGGTCACTGGTAGGCCTGTAATAAAGTCCATGCTGATATGTGTCCATTTACCTTGAGGTATAGGTAGAGGTTGTAGTAGACCAGCTGGCCTCAAATTCAACTCCCTGTTTTGTTGACAGGGCTTACAGCTTTGAACATAAGCAAGAACATCCTTCCAAAGTCCCTTCCAGTAAAAACTCTGTTTTACCTTATCATACGTCTTGTTGAGGCCTATATGCCCAGCCATAGGAGATGAGTGAAATTCCTATAAGATTAGCAGCTTATAGGAGGAATTTTCAGTAAGAAATATTCTATCATTATACCACAAGAGCCCATTGTGCAGCTTGAAATTGAGATATTGCTGACAGTCAGGATCTTGCAAGTCTTGGAACATAGCAACTGCTTGAGGATCATTGAGATACTCTTCTTGAATGCCATGGATCCAATCTTTATAAACCTCAGTAATAGATGATAAAGTATAAGCCCATATCCTGGAAAGAGAATTTGCCACAATATTTTCTTTGCCCATCTTGTAATCTATGTCAAAGTCATAGTTTTGCACAATGGATAGCCATCTCCTTTGCTTGGGTGATAGAGAAGACTAAGATAGAAAATATATGAGAGTCTTATGATCAGTCTTGACCTTGAAATGGCTGCCATAAATGTAGTGGTGCCACTTTTTGATTGCATGAAGTATTGCCAACATCTCTTGGTCATAAATGTGGAAACTTGACTCCTTGTCATCCAATTTCCGACTTTTAGGACAGCTCCAATGCCCCTTCCACTAGCATCAGCCTCAATTATAAAAGGTTAAGAGAAATCAGAACATACCAAGATAGGCGCTGAAGTTAATGCCTCCTTTAATGCTTCAAAGCTCTTATTGGCACTGTCAGACCATTGGAATGCATTCTTTTTTAGGAGATCAGTGAGAGGAGCTGCCAATTTGGCAAAATGCCTTATAAACCTTCTATAAAATGATGCTAGACCAAGGAACCCTCTCAGCTGGGTGATATTCTGAGGTATAGGCCAATCCTTTACACACTTCACCTTGCTGGGATCCACCTTAATGCCAGTACTGCTGACAATATGGCCCAAATATTCCACTTCTTTAGCCATAAAAGTGCATTTACTTGATTTGGCATACAACTGGTGTGTCCTCAATACTTCCAATGCTTGCTCGACATGCAATAAATGCTCTTCTTTCGTTTTGCTGTAGATCAATATATCATCAAAGAATACCAACACAAATTTATAGAGGAAAGGCTGCAATACCTTGTTCATTAGGGCCTGGAAAGTTGCAGGTGCATTGGTTAGACCAAATGCCATCACTTTGAATTGATAAAGCCCACGTTCTGTCCTAAAGGCAGTTTTATGTTCATCTCCCTCCTTCATCCTTATTTGATGATAGCCTGAAATCTTCGTGAAGTACTTTGCCCCTCTAAGCTCATCCAGTAGATCATCAATTCTAGGGATAGGAAACCTATTCTTAACTGTCATTTTGTTCAATTCCATGTAATCAATACACATTCTAAATGAGCCATCCTTCTTCTTGACCAATAACACAGGAGAGGCAAAGGGTGACTGACTGTGTGTAATAAATTCCTTGTCAAGGAGTTCCTTTATTTGCCTTGCCACCTCTTCCCTTTCAGCTCTAGAAAGTCTATATGGAGCTTTGTTGATTGGCTTAGATCCTGGCTCCAACACAATTGCATGATCCACATCTCTCATGGGAGGGAGATGGTTAGGAAGATCAGCAAATACATCAGAGTATTGCTGTAATAGGGACTGCATGTCTTTATCCTCCACTAACAACCCATTACCTTCTTGAGACTTGGTCAACTGAATAGCATAGACTCCACAAACACTTTTAAGGTCTCTGGCCATTCTTCTTGCAGAAATTAAGGACAATTTAGGAGATGGGTGACCCATCAAAGTGATGTGCTTACCTTCATGCACAAACTTCATATACAGCCTGTTAAGGTCCATAGAGAATTCTCCCAAGGTTCTTAACCATTCACAACCAAGGACAATGTCAATAGGTCCCATTTCCAAGACAAATAGATCTCTATGAAAAGTATAGTCTTGAGAAAGTTGCACTTGAGCAACTTGACAATATTGCTTACTGTGGGAATGCTGACCATTAGCCACCTCAACTTTGATCCCATGATCCAAAGTGGATGGGCATAACCTCACTGTTTGAAGTGTCTTTGCATTAATGAAGTTATGAGTGCTCCCACTGTCAATCAAAATGTTGACTCGTCTGTTATTGATTGTTCCTTTTAACCTAAGGGTTTGAGAGTCCTTGCAGCCCATAAAAACATCAGGAGATATGATGTACACAACTGATTGTGTATCCCAATACACTTCATCATCATCAACAGCATCATTTTCATCAAAATTTCTGATCTCATCCTCATAATCTTCAACAACTTCAATGTTCCATTGTCTAGATCTATTTGAGCACCTTGGTAAACTATCATCCCTAAGCATGGTGTCAAACATGGATAACCCACCTGGATCAAAGGGAAAGGTGGTCCCCTTTTTGGAACTATGATCCTCATCATCATCAAAACCTTCTGAAATTCAGATTCTGCTGCAAATGTATTAGGAGATAAATCCTCATCAATCTCTAGAATCAAGCTCAACTTTGCTTCTGTTTTTGCTTTGCACACGTTCCTATGTTCAGGGGTCCACTTCTCACCACAAAGGTAGCACAAATTCTTCTTCTTCCTGTCATCAACAATTGCTTGAGATAACTACTTAGCCAACTTGTTTCTTTTATCACTCAAATCATCCTTTGGAGTGGGTTTAAAGGATGACTTTACATCTGTAGCCTTGTAAGCCTTAGGTTGTCCCATGCCACTGCCATACACTGTGGGGAACCTAGAAATAGAAGAAGTTGTAGCAGGTGCAGGAAGTTTGCTTTCATAATTGGAAACCCCTTTGACCATAGCCTTAGTTCCAAAGTGACCAATACCCAAAGTCTTCTCCTTCCCATTGTATTTGGGTTCATAAAGCTCTGCCAACTGCATGGCCTCTTTAAGAGAATTGGGATTTTGAACTGCAACATCTGAAGCAATACTAGGGTGCCGACGATGGATGAACTTGAGCATTCTAACTCTTTCATCAATACCATGAACAAACAGAGCTAATTTCCAAAACTGTTTGATATAATTTTTCACTGATCCTTGCTGAGTAAGATCATACCACTTACAAATATATTGATCCCTAGTAAAAGGAGATATAAAAGTTTTAAGCATTTCAGCCTTGAATTCATCCCAAGCATTTAAAGTTAACCCTTCTTGCTGTAGATGCCTCCACCAAGAGTGGGCATAATCTTCCAGATGAAGAACAGCAACTCTGATTTTACCTTGATCACCCTTTGGATATAGAAGAAAGTAGTCAACTATCTTGCTGAGCCATTCCTCCAATTCCTCAGGATAGGTAGAATCACCTTTGAACTTTGGAAGTATAATCTTGTCTTGATGAACAGGTCCTTTTGGTTCAATAGATTTAACTGTTTGTATATATTGCTGGAATGTCATTGCTGCCCTAAGGTCTGCTGGTAGCACCTTATATTCATGGAATTTTTGACACAACTCTTCAGCTGCTGAACTGTTATTATTAGGAGTCTTACCATGTGTTGAATCCTTATCCATATGAGCTATAACTCCACTAGAGTGATAGGTCCTTCAGGCAGAAGCCATAAAACCAACCGGTTCAGTTACATGTATAGGATGATGATCATCATCATCTGAACCTGAGTCTCCATCAATTTGGGGATCCACAGGTCTCTTCCCATCATAAATTTGGCTTCTCTTGAATTGGTCCAACCTTTTATTAAAAGTGGCAGACATGTTCTGCAACCTTTGGTCAATCCTCTGATTATTGGTCTTAATCTCATTAGTTAGCTCCTTGAATATCTGTAGCATTGGGTCCATATAATTCTTTATGATCTGCTCTTGGTTAAGGGATGTTTGTACTTGAGGAGTTGCTGCCAAATCCCCTTGAACATTGCCAACATGAGGATCATTGGGTTCAGAAACTACAGTCAAATCATCAATTGCTTTCTTCTCTGAGACGGAATCAAGGATACCCATTGTCTGCTTACTAGCTTGACCTGTAGACCTCTTTACAGGCATCTTTAATGACTCGAATCAAGAGTAAATGCACCGTCTTAAACCCTGATTAAAAACCAGTGCCAAAAGCCCCAAATGTTAGTTTTGCCCTAATTTCGCAGGTCAAATTTTTGAGAAAAAACTTGAAATTTCCCACTTGCTGAGGCGATCCTTATGCTAAGAATGAACCATAGAGCCAATCAGAAGTAGAAAATCATAACATTGCACCTGGATTGCAAGAAATTGCTAGAACATTTGGAAATAACTGTCCTGCGCTAGCTGTTGCAACTGAATTTCGAGTTTCTCAGTAACAAAAAATCAGATCACTATCAAACTTTATCAGCTGCATCCATGGAGCTGGGCGACCATATGCACGAAGGCTGACCCAAAATGGAGTTATAAATCTGAATTTTCGCAGCATTTCTTCTGTTTCAGCCAGTCGAATTTGCTCATAGCTCCTCCAAATAGTCTCAGATCACCACCAGACTTAGGGAGCAGCCTTATGAGGTTAGGGCGAACAGAACAAGCCAAGAATGTCCTAATTTGGTGCAGGAAAACAGCAGATCGTCGCTTCCTTCACTTTCTTGCGCCAGAGAGAAAAAAACGTCAATGTTGACTCAATCCTCCTTCCTTTTAGGAATCTCACGCATAGAAATGATCAAGGAAGCAAGGGCTTTCCACTAATGTAAGAAGCCCCAAATTCTGAGCATTTCGAAAATCAGGGTTTCTCAGAGCCTGCCATGTGGCAGCTCACAACAGAGAGCACTTTTGGCGCTGAATTTTTGCAAAGAGGTAGGCTCTAGGCTCAAGAGTAGATGCTCCAAATTTCAAAGTGATTGGACAAAGAATTTCCCACCAATTCCCATGAAAAGTGCTCTGATACCAATGCAACAGGACTGCTCCTGACTGATAGTAAACACACCCAAATTTGGTAGAATATGCAGGAAGGTTAGAATAGAGTAGTACCTTATGTTTTAGGAAAAAGGTAGGGGTAGAGGGTCATGGGCTGGACCTGCACCTGAGACTTGTGAGGGGCTGCACAAGGACAAGAGGAAATCAATCCTTTTTAAAATTCAGCTGAGTATTGAACTCTTGCTGTAAGTTCTATTTCAGTAATGAAGTACAAGTCATGAATTGTCTTGCCAAGTACAACTAGAGCCCTTATATAGGTATGGCCCAGGGTAGTACAAAGCAGTATTGCTTATGGGATTACCTCCTAGGATGCCACGTGGCAACTTATGGTATCCCCTAAAAAAGAAGAAAACACTTACAAGCCAATAAAGGCCTTTCTACTAACTTTTAGCCTAAGCAAAAAGTAACCCTCTGTTACAATGAGTTTATGGTTATTCCATTTGTTTTCACATGCACTTGAGCAACACCTGACGACATCATGTTGAGAGGTTTCAAGGCTCTCAATTTTGCATCTTGAACAACATTTTAGTATTGCCAAGGAAAAAAGGAACATCAAAATAGGGGTTTGAAGTGAGTATCCTTGGTAAAGAAGAGTGTCAAAATGCAGGTTGCTAGAGGAGTGTTAAAATGAGATCTTTACAAGATTCTAAATTAAAAATTCAAGCCAACATAGGCTGTAGCAAGTTCTGGCATGAAGATATGGGAATTTACACATAAACATGTGTGACATGTGGAAGAAAGAATTGGTAGATGTCCACAAATCACTTGGGGACAACGTATTTTCTGACCGTCATTGGAGACTTCAATAGGAAGACCTGAGTGTACTTTTTGCAAAACAGGGTGAACAAGGTGGCTGGCCACAATGAGAAATGCAACTAGGAATAAGCTAAAAGACAAATAGGGAGGTGAATTCCTTTCAATAGAGTTCAATCTGTTCTCACCTCAAGAGGGATCAAGCATCAACTTACGATGGTTCTCACTCTATCACAGAATGGCAAAGTGGGAGAATGGATCCATATTTGACATGACGAGCTCAATGCTAGATAGCAAGGGACTTCCCAAACATTTTTGACCTGAGCTATCCATAAAGCAATGCATCTACTCAAAGGGAGTTCAATAATAAAGGCAAAAACTCCCCACATGCCTGTTTAGGTAAAAAGCCTTTTGTTAAGCATTTGAAGGGTTTTTGGTTTTAAGTGTTTCACGACATTCCAAACCAAGCTTGAATGGAGAAGTATAGAGTTAAAAGGTTACGACTTTACAACCCAACCACCGAGAAGATATTAGTCAACAAAGACGAGGTGTTTCAAGAGAGGACACCTGAGAAGTTGAAGCCCCAATGGACATGCTGGCAATCACAAATACCAAACACAAACAAGAAGAAAAGGGGGAAGAACCACAAGAAATGGCTAAGGTTCCATGAGCCCCAACACCGCCTCGACGAACACCTCCAAACTAGAAAGGAGAGACTCCCCAAATGATACATGTGCACCTTGGAGGATTCTTGTACATCATTTGAAGATCTTAAGTCTAGCACACATGCTCTCCAGATCACAAAGGTCACAACATCATGATACAAATCTCAGCAATAATCTAGAGTTTGAATATTGAGGAGGGGTGTTGGAGAATCAATGCTCCACCCTCTCGTCATTCACTTAGATTAGATGCTCACCTCAAATGCCCCCAAATTAGGAGAAGCAATGAACAATACATAGGAGGTGGATAAATGCATAAGGCATCAGTTTCAGCCTCTATCAGTCAGATAGATAGGCTGAGGTATGGATGCTGTCTATTCAGCCACAAAACAGGCCGATCATTGATGTGAAAACCCAGCATGATGACCTAGCCAACATACGATCGCTGACATGCAGCAATGGCAAGCTGACTACATAAGGCAGTTGGGTGATGGTGGCAGGTCTGTCATGTGGCAAGTCAGCCTGCCTTAGCCAGCTCACCTGCTGGCCAGCCACTTCACTTGCCGGTTTGACAAGCCTAGGGCCATTTTTTCCACATTCAACCACCTTGCTTGCTATAAAGTTCAATTTTTCATGAGGAAAAACAGTGAATGGGTGCACTGCCTCCCACTAAGTAGCAAGAAGGGGGGGGGGGGGAGGCTCCCACAAAGGATATGGCACTTAGAAGCGGTTGGAAAAATGATGAACTTTCTGATCTAAATATCTTAGAAGCTGAAAGCTTGGTCCAAGAATCTCCTCAATGAGCTCTATTCTGTCCCCGCAAGCATTCCTCAAAACTCTTTGTAGAACAAAAGTTATAAACAGTTCTTCACTAGCAGCCTGTAGCAGAAAAATGAGCATAACTTCACATGGATAGCTCCAATTATCCCCAAACTTTGATAGAAATGCTGTTCTATGATAGGCTAAGGTGCCCAATTCCAACCTCAAACTTCACACAAAGCTTAGCCTTGAGTCAAGAACACACAACCAAAACAACTTGGCAAAAGCCTTGTGGATTTTGAGAACCAATACTCACATTCTCATACTCATACTAGCAATATTCATCTCAACTCTTCAACAGTTTACTCAAGTGCTCTCCATTTCTGCAACTCCTTTTCTTGTTCCAACCATTCATCAAGTCTATTTGTAGAGGATTCACCTTGTACCTTTGCTTCCATCAACTGTTCAAACATCTCTTATATCTTTAACATATTAGAGCTCATTTGCTCTTTCAACTCATCTAGCTGTTGTTGTGTAGCCTTTTTTGGAGCCATGCTTAGCTCAAATGCAAACCACAAATCCTTCAACAAGCTTTGAAAAATCTGGATCTCAACAAGGCTCTGATACCCAAAGGAAACAAACAAACAGAAAATCTCCAACTTTTTCACATTCAAACACCTTGCTTACTTTTTCATCAGAAAAAAGAGTGAAAGGGCTGTTTTTTCATCCACTAAGATCCAAGGAAAGAGAGAGAGATCAGCAGCAGTAGGAGGCAGAATGAGCAGCGGCACGAGGCGGAATCAACAGCAATAGGAGGCAGGATTTCCGAGGCAGCAGCTCCACAAACAGCAGCTCCACAAATCAGCAGTAACAGCTCCACGAATCAGCAGCACATGGAGAGGCTAAGGGAAGAGAGGGAAGGGCTGCCCTTTGGGAGAAGATAGCTTCCATTTCTGGGCTACCTCACTCCTAAGGTTTGCCCAAGGAAGGGAAAGCTACAAAGGGCACATGGCTCTGATACCACATGAAGGAACTGGAAGGAGGAGGAAAGGAGACAATGGAGCTAGAAGGAAGGAAGCATAACTTGAACTGGAAATGAAATGAAATGGAAGGAAAGGCAAGAACCAAAATGAAATCACTTACATGACCAAAAGCTCCACTGAGTTGATTGATGTGACAAGTGAAGGTACAACACTCATATAGAGTGGAGAAACACACTCAAGTACCATATGTATACGGGATAACTCCCAATATGCCACATGGCACTCTCTCACACAAAGACTCATAAAACTAGTTTCTAATACACACTAGAACACGCTCTATGACTATGATTCCTCCAGCAAAAACATCATGCATATCAAGGAGGGAGCCATAAGACACAAACCAGTTGACAGGATTCATGAAATACATAGGGTTATGGCCTTTGAAGCAGAACATTCTAAAGGAAGCACATTTATAGCCAATGCTGGCTATCTCTCCATCAGTGCAACCATAAAACGTCATTATTTGCTATCTCTTTCATTATGACCACTGGGTGCATGGAATTCGGAAAATGCAGAATTTCAGGGCAACAAGCATCTTCAAATTTGCAAGACACGGGTCCTGATTTTTAATTGTTAATGGATTGTTGTGGTTTCAATACATTTTTTACTTGGGTTCAGAACACTGGTATTACAGCACATGCAGGTGGGCTTTTGAACTTGGAAGGGAGGTCGATTATGCTACAGAATGGTGCCATGTGTCACATGGACATATACCTAGATGAATCCAGGAACATTCCCAAACTCATCCTCTTAAAACACAACATAGTGCAGTTTCAATCTCACAATAGTCACTCATAAGATTGAAAACCATAAACTCCATCACACATAGTAGGGACTAGCTACTATGACATGCTCCTTGTGCAGTCCAGCCCACCTTGGAGCAACCTTGTGGAGCAGCAACACACCTCATCCAAGCCAACCATTAGGGGTCCTCTGCAGCAGCCTGCAGCCTCTGTTACCTCAGCCCTAGATAAGAAAGGCTCCACCCCAATTATCATACTTTCATATCACAAGATGACAAACTGTCTACAGAGACCCAAAATGTACATGGTGTATATCTATTTTTTCCAGTCATGTTTGACATTCGTATGCGTTATCGTAGCTTAGCTTAAAAAGGTGAGGACCATGAGTAAATGCAGGCCCTCAGTATAGATTGAGCGATGCAAGGCCAAGCGACAAATAGTTCAGATTTCATGGATTTCCATGAGGGCGATCTATGTCAAAATTCTTGTAAATTCCTAAACAAACAGGACCTTTTGATGTCACATTATTCTTAGGCCAAACTTGCAGCCTTCCTTGGCCCTGTCTCTTTTTCTGAAAACCTTGACACACCCACAGCTCACTAAAATGATCAATTGATGCACAATGTCACATGCACCTTGATGCCCTGAATGTGGATTAGACTGTAGCCAAACTGCAACAGGGAAGCCCTATTATGGAGTCCCTTGCACAGCTAACAGCGATCAAAAGCTGCTGAATATGTGCATTTTGCAGTCAATCTAAAGAAGACAACCACTTATTTTCAAGTGTTCCAAAAACTATTCTGCTACATAGTTAGTAAACCATTGAAATTATTCAGAAATCCAGCATAATGCTAAGTAAGAGAGACAGTGGCTTAGGGCTATATCACAGACCATGACATAGGTCCAGTCTATTTCTGTAGATTAGTCTTCAGCAAAAAAAACTCCCCTTAGAAGTATACAGACCCAGAAAAATAAAATTACCTGGTGTAACAAAATTACAGCTCCAGGTTCTACATGTCTTCCAAACTCCGTCTCTGTCATCACCCGTCTATTTATGGTACCTCCAATCGCATCAGAATGATCCTGCAATAGCGAGCCCAGTGGCAAAAGCACATACCAAAAAAGGCCGTAAGGGCAAACTAACTACTGGTCACTCTAACAGAGCATTTCGGTGTTAATGAGACATACAAACTGCTAACAGTTCTTCTGTCACTGGAGAATAGCTAGCGAAGGTCGGTTAAATATAAACCCGAAAACCAACCTTTAGATTCACGAACACGTCTCCACAACCATTGGGTGTGCAGGTTTTAATGACAGCTACAAGCTATATGAAACAAACAAACACAAATAAGAAATTCTTCAGAGAGAAGATAAAAAAGAGGCCATCTTTAATGCTCCACAAAATCCATCTACATAAGTAAAAAAGAAAATGACACTTGGAAGTTACCTTGGGTATCCGGTTATCAGTCCTAGATGTCTTTATCGCGCTTATACTGGATACTGAAAAAGAAGCCTGCCCTATACAGAACGAGAGACTTGTCTTTAATCTCAATGCACTCAGAGACACCTATTTCCTGAGCCAGGTCCACATTCATGACACGCATTAAGTAAGGTTACCCATCCAGGGGGCGAGATACAACAGTACACTGGCAAATTTGATCTACCTTCTTAACGTAGTCCATGGCTTTTAGCCAAGGCCCGCACCGTAAGTCAGCATCGTCTGGGACGGCTCCTCTTGGTTCAGCTCCATTTCGAGGTGCTGACTGCTCTCCTCTATCACTGTTCATTACCAGAGAGTGACGAGCTGTTTTAGCTAAAGCCCTCTGAATTGCTACTGCAGGACCAGGAATCTGATAAGGTAGGTCTTTCTGCAACGACATAGACCGAGCGTTATGAGACTCGGGACCTTCACGTTCCTCTTCGTTGTTCAGGTCTGGGGGGGAAACTTCGGCGTGTGGAAGCGAACTTGTGTCCTCATTTCCGTGAGAAACGCGCTGTGAAAGTGGCAACTGAGCCCTTTTCATGAAATCCCTGCCAGACGGCTGTTCCGGGCGGATTTGAGAGGGTTGCTCAAGACGTTGTGTACCGTCCATTCGAGAAGAAGCACCTGCGAACCGTGGGAATCGATTCGAGCTTGGCTCCATTCGATGAAGAGCGACCTGGCTCTGCTGGAAAAGATCAGCTGCTCGTTCAGATGGACGACGTCCTGATGTAGAGGGTGTCTCTATATCGTCCCTTGCCTCCTGGTCATCACGAAGCTCTCCGAGCGTACTTAATTCCCTGCGAGCTGCTTTACTTGAGCAGAAACTAGTCATTCCGTCGATTTTCCGCTTCCTCACGGCGTCAAGATCAAACTCGTCGAGCGCTTCAAAGGCCTCTGGTAAGTGGGCTTCCAGATGGCGAGATGCAAGCTGCGACGGTCGAGGCTTTTGAAAGCGTCTGAGAACGCCCGATGCTAGTTCGTGCTGCGGTATCGCAAGGGGGAAGCGATTTGCCACAGGTATGGGGCGTGGCTGAGAGCCCGCTGAGGGAAATTGCGAGGCCTCTTTGCGTCTGAGCACTCCAAGGATGTCGGAGTCGTCGATATCGAGCTCATCTTCCCAGGAAGACATCTCCGACCAAGTTTCAAGCTTGACTCACGAACCGCAAACGGTCGAAGGAAGGGCGATCTCAACCTGTTTTTTTCAGAATCGGTGTCTTCTGGTAGCCAAAAGTGCTTCACTTGTTAGAAATCCTTCCATGACGGTTAGGTCTATGCTTCGAAATCATGAATCAATTTGCTCCGATCCTGCTCCTCGCGGCTTCGATGCTTCGAAATCATCAATCGGTCCTGCTCCGCTCGGCTTCCACGAGCTTCAAAATCATCAATCGGTCCTTCTCCGATCCTGCTCCTCTCGGGTTCGATCGAGATGAATGCGGTTCTGCCCTCAAATCCCCTCAGATTTTTGTGTTTGCTCCCGAATGCTCGATCAACGTCCTCCATTTCTGCTCGAGCTCATAGATCTGTTTCTGGATGGGGAACCGGGATTCTGCGAAGTTTCTTACATGTTTGCAATATGTGTCGCAAACATGTCCTTTGAGAACATGGGATTTTTCCGACAATGTTTTACACACCGCCAAAGGGTGCCCAAAGAGGGGGGGCCTGGAATGGGCCCATCGTCGCCCGGACATGAAGCTATGATTGGAGCTGAGGGACCAAGAGGATTTCAACCATTATCGTTGGGTAGCCAAGCTTGGCTGCCCATGGAAGGGCTTGGAGAGGGCAAGATGTGGACTCCACTTCAGATTATTTGGTTCAAGGACGGGCAGTGTATGTGTAAAGAGGTGCCCGCCCAAAGCCAAAACTCAAGCTTCCTATTGGTCCAAAAGGGTGCCCAGCCTTGGGCACCCTTCAATGTGTAAAAACCCTAAACCCGCCCTCAAGTCATTGTGAGCCCAGAACCCAGCATGGCGAAGCTGGCCCACATTTTCTTTGCTGCACAAATGCCTCTTGGAGCATTCCAAAGGCCATTGTTTGCATATCAATACACTCACAAGGCATGACGCTACAAGAGTCTATTGGTTCAAATGATTTAGAAGATCTAGGCACATCGGCATGGTACTAGACCTTAAAGCCCATGCTCTTCATGGATGTTAAGGGTCCCGATGACAAAGAAGATACCAAGGAGGTGAACAAGAATCCAATAGAAGAAGATGACCTGACCACAACACTTGGTACTAGGCGATCACGTCCTTCCAGGTGTTTGAAGACATCTTCGATGTCATTAGGTGGCAGGGAAAGCTGCAAAGTTTCCAACTCAAGAGGAAGGATTTAATGAAGTCTCCACCCTCACCAAAATCCTACAAAAAGCCTCCACAAATGGTGCAGCTCCAACCCTCAGGAGACACACGGTGGCTACATCATCCTGAATATTGACAAGGTGCCAACTATAGACAGCAAAGCGGGGGTCCAACCTAATGGAGGCTCCCATTTTTTAAGCACGAGGTGTTTTGGAGGACGTACTGCTTTGGCTGGGCATGACCAACGAGTCAACCCTGCTTACATGCCTGTTCAAAGATGCTGGATGTGGAATGACTTATCTTACCTGAAGGCCTTGGATCCTAAAATTGTCTACAACCTCCCCCAATTTTCCAAAGGTGGCTACCTCCTATACTCTGGTCACATAGATGGAGGAGTTCAATACCACTTTTGCTGTAGTGCTTGAGCTAGCCATCTCGTGGCAACCATGCACTTTTTCCAGCTGCTGATCATTTTGCTACTATGGTCCATCCCTAAAAATGAGCGCACAAAGGAATAAAAACTTTAATGCCTCCATTTAAAAATAGTCTTTGACCTCAACACCAGCCCTCAATTCCCCCAAGTTATGCACTATACTTACGTATCAAAATTCTTCATGGTCACCAATTCCAGACCCTCGAAAACATGTATGACACACACTTTTGGCTGCCTCTTAATCCGTTTTTCCACAGCTTCCAAAGACTCTTCGACCACCACAAGATAATGAACAATGCCCTCAAGTCTAACATTATGCACCGCTTCCAATCCAGAGATGGATCATGTATAGGAAGAGGGGCATGTGCCACATGGTTAAAAATGATATGGTTTGTACGATAGTGTGGAGAATAGGGAGAGGATGAAATGAAAATAATAGAAATCCACCTTGGAGGCATATGGACCCAAATGCCTTGATAAGAAAAAGAGAGAGAGGTAAGAAAGAATAGAGTTGGCGCTCCCTTCAAAAGGTGAAATGTATAAAAGGCAAAAGGTTTGACTTTGGTCTTCATTGTTGTATGCACATATATGGGAATACAAGCTCTCTTTCTCTTCCATGAGTTGTCTTGAGTGTTCTCTTGTTGCCTGTCACAATGCCTTTGTGATTTCCACTCCCTCCCTCTTCCTCTCGTGGAGTCACACCGTAACAATCTAGAAGCTGCTTGCATGAACAAGTGGATGATGAGCCTTCACATTGCTCCTTACCATGAGAGTGAAGGAGGGAGTGCCCTTGGCACATTGGTGAACTTCCCCATGACACGCTGATCACCGTCAAGACTACATACAATACAATACCATAATTGAAAATGTCCACCCTCATTGAAACTACATAGAGTATGCACTCTCTGCAAATGAAACAAAGAATGCACATACAATGTTAGGTGAATAAGAAATGTAGAAACTCTCTCTCTCTCTCTCTCTCTCTGTGTCTCACTCACTACATTTATAGTTGACTTTATGTCGTACCTTTCATTATATGCATGGCTTTTAGATGTAGTTAAGGATGCCTTTCACACTTGGATATTCTCAAGGTTGCAAGGGAGTCTCCAACACATCGACATATTGTGCTAATAGTGAGTGCATTGCAGGGAGGGTCCACATGCACTTAAATTCTCAAGATCATTGAAGTGATGAGCTAATCAAGATGGAGGGTGAGAGACACACAAGCCTCTAAGTAGCATTTCAAAACCATTCACTTTAGGGCATAGTCCAAATCATAATGGAAAGGCAGCCTTAATAAGATGTGTGCCCTCATGACAATCAAATTCAAAGATATCATGGTAATTTTTTGCAATCATGACACATTAAAAAAGAATGTGTTTTAAATAAATTCTTGAGGGATTCACAATGACTTGCTTATGGTAACATCAGAGTATACATGAGGGTTTTTTTGGAAGGGGAAAACCCCTTGAGGGGCTCACCATGTAGTAGCATGTGTGATCACTCAAGGTATATTTATATACCCCTTACAACCCCTACATTTTGTATATTTTGTGTAACTCCAAAAGAGAATAATACCCTTTCTCTTAATTGCATGTGCTATCTTACATAATTGTTAGTGAACTTATCGGGTTTAAACTTGTTTTATTTTAATATTAAAATTATATAGAAGTGAGGGAGTAAGCAGGATCTGGGAGGGAGTAAAAAAGGTGAGTTAATAAAACCAAGAAGCTAGGAAAGCAAGTGAAGAAAATTGTGCAATGATAGAACTTTTTGAAATAGATCATCAAAAAAATTATTATATTTTAATGATAATGCTACAAAAAGCATTATTTTATTGATAAAGGAGAAAAGTATCTAGGTCTACATTAGCTAGGGAGAAGTGATACTAGCATGCTTTTGTTGTATCATGATGTCTAGCTTTCTCCCAATATATAAGTTCTGTGAGTCCTAAAAGAGGATTCACAAGCTACTAATACTTTTAGCAATTGTATTGGCATCCTAAATTTACAACCAATTTATAATTTTATACCTACATCTACATGGTTAAATTGAGAGGTTAGATTCTAAAGAAAACAAATTTTGACTATAATTTTTTATACACCTCATAACCATTATGTTGACAACTTAGTAGTACATCATTTGTATAAGGATAGTAAACACCTTAGTAGATGGAAATTGTAATATGAACACATATTTATATGGATTCAAATACTTTTTTTGAAATTAAATAGATCCATTGGGTAGAACATAAAAAATGATACAATTTGCCTTGTTATAGTGATCTAGGCTATAATCACTAGCACAAGTTATTGCAATGGGAAGGGGATTTTTTCAAGCCTACCATCTAGGCCTTAGAAACAATAAAAGAGACCTCGTTTTTAAAATTCAAGTGTTTCATAAATCCAATATGAGATAGATCTATTTGGGAGATCATAAAAAAGACACACTTTTGCTTTTACAACTCCTCAACCCAAGCTACATATTAGAATTTATGGCCATGGGGAGGGGGTCAAATGTGTGAAATACACATCACTTTAAAAATGTTGTCCCTTTTACTATTTACAAGGCCTATCATGAGTAGTGTTTTAAAACGTTTTGTGTTTCACATGTCTAACCTACTAGAATAGCTTTTTAAAACGTTTTGTGTTTCACATATCTAGCCCCTTCCCATGGCCATAACTTATGATCTATAGCTTGGATCAAGGAGCTATAAAAAGCAAAAGCATTTTAAAGAATTCCAAGTATGATACCTGTATGTAAAATTAAATTATTGGGCCTTCTAAATAGTAAAAGGGACAACATTTTAAAAGGTTCAGACATTCGACCCCTCCACATGGTGATAATTTGTGATTTGTAGCATGGATTGAGGAGCTATAAAAAGCAAAAGAGTGTCATCTTTTATGCTCTATCTAATGACATTAATGAATTTTAAGTATAATATATATAACATAAAAGTAAATTATTTTGATCTAGTAGAACTTTGCTTAGTTTTCTTCAGTCACCTTTTTAGCCTTCCTCAATTTTGTTTGCTTTGCCTTTTGGTAATCCTCAATTTTGGGGGGAAGGGGTTTGAAATGGTAGAGGTTTAGCACTACTGAAGATGAGAAACAAACTTTGATGTTTGTAAAAATCCCAGCATACTTTTACAATTGGGAAGCTTCCTCATGGCAAAACATGGATGCCTCATGCTTTCCCAATGTAGCTCAAGCCTCATTGGTATGGACTTAAAATATTTCTCTTGCTTAGAGATCTCCAAAAGCTTCCTTTGAAGGCCCGTTTATCAATGTCAAGGAAATATATATTTAAATCTCTCACCATGCTATGGTCCAAGTGGAGATAAGAGAAGAGGAGTTGGTTGTTGAAGAGAGAAGCAAGTTGTGATGACCTCCATTTCAGCTCTTCCTTGTTTCGTGCCATTGGTAATGTTTACTCTTCCACCTAGACTTATCATTCTCTAGAGCTTCTTCCATTCATTGTTGCTTTACCTTTGTCACTCTTTTCTTTAGCGCCCAACTTTCTATGCTAATAGCCCATCATTCGTGGCCTGCACACCCTTTTTTAATACATAGGAGCATGATCTCGTGGCTCACACTTGACATATTCCTATTAAAAACCTATCTTTGGCACCATCCCTCACTATTGGCAATAAATACATCATTAAGATTAAATGTGTCCACTATACCTTTCCTTGTTTTAGATCATCACACGCATTGAAGGAGACAGGTTCACAACACAATCAACAAGGCAATGCCTTTTATCATCCATTAACCTTATCCTTATCATCAAGCTCTTGTCAAAGAGAGGAGTTTCATGTACTTTTAAATCAAATTTAAGACTCATTTTTCTACTTTCTTTGATGTTTGAACAAAAGTTAAATTTTGAAGGCAGTATGGCAATGCATGAGATTGTGATTTGCTTATATGAGGTTGCATAGTGTGTATTGGGATCTATTAATCTAAAGATTGATGGTACTTGCAAAGATCTAAGGGAGGAGATTATTCTCAATGACCTTATAACTAATGAATTAATATTTCTAGGAGGAACTAGGATGGTCTCAATAAGGACAAAACAACAAGAGACATGGATAGTTGATGTTGTAGAAGTGACCATCCAAATTTAGGTTAAATATAATCTATGAGGCAAAACTAAAACAATGATATAGAGTGGAATAGCAACCAAATGGACCCAAGTTCTAGGGTGTCCAAAGAGACAGCAAGTGAACTTCACATGTCTAACTCTATTAGAGATGATGAAAATTTCCATAGTGAATGACTTGAGAGTCATTCATAATATTTTAAAGAATCGAGTTAAGAGTCACCTTGCCACATAATCTATGGTTAGAAAATGGGAGATGTAAATTAATATGGCTAAGGAAAATTTAAGACATAAAGGCCATTATGGTAGGATTTAGGGTTTACAATTGGGGCTATGTGTTTAGGATAAAGATGGTAGATCATTGTTTTAGATTTAGTGTGAGGAGTGTGAGCATTAATTCAAATTTAGGTGCGTGGTTTAGGATAAAGATGGTAGAGCATTGTTTTAGATTTGGTGTGAGGAGTGTGAGCATTAAGAGATAATTGCGATTATGGTAGGATTTAGGGTTTACAATTTGGGGTGTGTGGTTTATGATAAAGATGGTAGAGCATTGTTTCAGATTTGGTGTGAGTAGTGTGAGCATTAATTCAAATTTGATGTGAGGAGTGTGAATGTTCTTATGGACAAGGATGTCATGACACTTTACAAGACTACATAGGCTCACATATCAACCATTGTCTCAGATGTGGGATGGGTCATATGAACAAGTGATCCAAAGATGAGGGAGTAGTGAAGCTAAGTCTTCATTAGATGACATTGTTGTTAGAACATAAAAACTAGATGTAACAAATGATACAGGTCACTACCGTTTGAAGTGATCATAATGTATCATTTCATCTAGTACCCGAAACTATTGGATATTACACTACTTTGTCCAAGACCTACATAGGGCGCTTGTTGGATGATAGGTGGATACCATTGTTTCCAAAGATAGGTTCTTTGTGGCAATGCATGATTGAGCATAGGAAATTAAAGCTACATGTTACAAAGGGAAATAACATGGGTTCTAGTCATTCATTTAAGAGAGTTGGTTGCCCAAGCATAGCAACAATTGTGGATAATAAGTAAAAGGATCTAATTAGTTTTTTCAATCCATGTTATGTTGGAGGTGATGTTTACATAATGAGCTTACATTTTCCATCATTTTTTCATTTCCCACTTGATTACCCTTGCTCAACTTTTATCGCATATTTGCTTGTAGATGTGAGCAATGTGCTAACTTTTGCCACGTCATAAATGCCATTAGGTAATATGGAAATTTCTTCTTGCTTTGCATTGTTTGCTTGTATTTTGTAGCATTCTAGGATTAATGCCAATTTAAAGTTTTACAGAGGATAGCTTACTTGGTACTTTGTGTTGGGGCTTTGATAAGGGATATGTATGTATGAAGGTCTATTGTTGACTAGATGTGAAATGGGACTACAAGCTCGCAACAAATGCAACAATTTTGATGGGTTAGAGATTATTTAAATCAATGGCACTTATCCTCTCGAGGAACACAATGGAGAAAGTTTGGATGGAATATCCTCCAATAATTTCCAATGCCTCTATGTGTGTTCCTATTCCCAAACAATAGGACTTTTGCCTATGGATCTATTGAGAAATTAGATCATCAAGCATCTAAGGGTCAAAGGACACTAGTGTTGAGATATCGAGCTCCACTCGTGATATGCCAGGGTGACCGTTGTGCATTTATGTCACCGACTTGTTAGCTGCAGATGCGGTTGGTACATCACCCACGAATAATAGCTGGATGACAGCTATCTTTATGTACTCTAGTTCGTGGCTCAGTTAGTATGCCACCTTAGTTAGCTGAGTTTGGTTTGAGACCCACATATAGGGTTCTTCTATTTCTTTATACTAGAGTTCTTTTGGCTTTCACAACTAAGAAGAGGAAAACACTTTTCAGCCTCCACCTTTGTGTGTATTCCCCCATTGTGTATGTGAGAAAGCCGCAAGTGAGACTCCTTCCCTCTCTCCCACTATCTTCACATGGTATCAGAGCCTGGGTCGTGGTAAGGAGCTCAAGAAAGCAAACCAAGTTCACGGTGTCTTGGTAAGAGGACCAGTGTTGCTTTCCTTTTTCGAGTTTGGGAGCAAATCTCTGCAGGTAGCATAGCCGGAAGTGCAAGAGTGCACTGTCTCACATTGAGATGCCCTTCGTGGTGTGGCGAGAGGGCAGTATATGCTGCGGGCGAGGGCGAGGCCTGCGGTGACTTTATTTTTCTGATTCGAGGCCATTTCAGGGCCCGTTTTGAAGGCAGAAGTTCTTCGCAAGCACTCAGAAAAAGGCCCTGTTTTTTGTTGTGCGACCACTGCTCTGCAGGTCGGTGAAAAGTTACCGCAGAAATTGCATCGTATGCCTGTGCGCAGAGATATTGGGAGTTGCAGAATCATCCTTGTTGCCTGTTGATGCAAAATCGTCACTAGGAAGTGACTGTGTAGTCAAATACCACTTTCATCAGTTTTGCAGATCTGCCCGTGTGAGGCAAAAACTGTGTTTTTTTGCAATAACAGAATATTTTGCAGTGTTCTATAATGGCATCTGATTCTCTTTCACAAATTTTCATTGAAATGCTTGACAAGAACAACTTCCAGGCATGGAAGTTTAGAATGACAAATTTCCTTATGGGAAAACGCTATTGGGAGTTCATTATAGGAAATGAAGAAGAACCAGTTCTTCCTAATGTTCCCAATCAACAGGAAATGCAGGCATTTAAAGGATGGCATGAGAGAGCCATAAAAGTTATGTACTGGCTTTCTATTAGTATTTCGGATTCTATGATTGTGCATATTCAGGATGCAAGTACGCCAAAGGAAGCATGGGATACTTTGGCAAAAATGTACACAGCACAAATATGCAAGCCACGAAAATGCAGCTCAAGCAGGAGTTGCACAATGTGCAGAGAGAAAATATGAGCATCAATGACTACCACATGAAGGTGAAGAAAATTGCAGATGCACTTGCTTCCATTGGGTCGCTAGTGGAAGATGATGATCTAGTTTCTGTGACTTTGAATGGTCTAGGAAAGGATTATGCACAGTTTTGGACATCCATTGCCGTCCGTGAAAAATTTCCTGATTTTGAGGAGTTGTTTGCTCTTCTAATTTATGAAGAGCAGAGAAATGGTGGTGCATCTTCTTCAGGAGGAACTTCAAAAGAAACTGTCTTCTACTCAAATGCTGGAAGAGGTAGAGGCAGAGGTAGAGGAGGCCGATCTGGAGGCCGTGGTAGAAATTAGAATATGCAGCAAACTCAAGAAAACCAGTCCTTTGGAGGAGGACGTGGTAACTCTAGAGGCAGGGGGAGTCAAAGAGGTCGTGGTGGATGGCAGAGAGGTCAAAATGCAAACAGCAATGTTGAATGCTACTATTGTGGTAAAATGGGTCATATGGCTAAAGACTGCTACAAAAAGCAGAATGACATCATGAATGGAAAATTGAAGCAAGGGAATTATGCATCTTCTAGTAGACAGGGTGATGACAGAAATGAGCATCTGTTTATGGTGCAACACATGACCAATTCTGTGACAAGTGCAGAAGAAAGCAATGATGTGTGGTATGTTGACTCAGCTGCATCAAACCACATGATAGGTCATGCAGAATGGATGCAAGATGCAAGGAAAATGGAAAGACTAGGATTTGTGGAGATTGGTAATGATACTGCACATCCTATTGTGCAGATTGGTAAAATTCCTTTGTCTATGCAGGATGGGAAAAAGAAATGCCTGTCTGATGTATTTCATGTCCCGAACATCACCAAGAACCTAGTCTCTGTTGGTCAAATGGTTGAGCAGGGCTTGCAGGTCAGATTTAATCCTCATGGATGCTTTGTTGAGGATATGAAAAATAATGGTCGCTTGATAGCAAAAGGAAAGAAGAAGGGCAGGATGTTTACGTTGGATGCGGACATGCCTGAATTGAGTGCAGCAATGTTTGCACATGGGACCGGTGTAGTTGTAGATATTGATATCTAGCATAAACGCATTAATCATGTTAATGTACAGTGACTTAAATCAATGCAAGCCCAAAATATTGTTGCAGGATTGCCTAAATTCAAGGTTGTAGAAATGCACAAGGTATGTGAAGCCTGTCAATTTCAAAAACAGGCAAGGAAACCATTTCCTAGGCATGTTGAAGAGAGTAAGAAGCCATTGGAATTAATCCACTCTGATGTGTGGACTACTAAAGTTGCATCTATTGGAGGCTGTCATTATTTTGTCACTTTTATTGATGACTATAACAGAAAAGTTTGGGTGTATTTTATAAAAAAGAAAAGTGAAGTGTTTGGGCACTTCAAAGCTTTTAAAGCTATGGTTGAAAAAGAAACAGGCTTGCAAATAAAATGCCTAAGGTCAGATGGAGGGGGAGAGTACCTCTCAAATGAGTTTGCAAGGTTCTTGCAGGAGCATGGCATAAAGCAGCAATATTCATGCAGTCATACCCCATAGAAAAATGGACTTGCAGAAAGGAAAAACAAGCATATTGGAGAGGTATCTCGGGCCATGCTAAATGAAAAAGACCTTCCAGATTATTATTGGGATGAAGCAGTTGCTACAGCAGTTTACATAATGAACAGGACTCCCACTGCAGCGATACATGGCATGATGCCAGAGGAGATGTATACTAGGAAACCAGATATTTCTCATTTGAAAATTTTTGGTTGCATTGCCTATGTTCATGTGCCAGATGAGTTGAGGTCCAAGTTGGATCCAAAAGCTGAGAAGTGCATCTTTATTTGTTATTCTCTGCAGCAGAAAGGGTATAGATGCTGTAACCCTTCTACTCGTAAGTTTACAGTGAGCAGAGATGTTGTTTTTGATGAGATGAGCAGTTGGTATAAACCAGTAAATGTGATGATTGATGTGGATGCACAAAATGGTAATGCTACACAGAATTCACAACAGCAATCACAAAATATTAGTGGACCTATAGTATCCTCTAGCAGTGGTTCACATACTTCACCATGGATAGGCAGATTGAGATCAGGAGAATCTTCGCAAAGCAATGAAGATAGTGGTATGCCGGTATCACGAAAAGGATAAGAGAAGGTAGATCAGCCCATGTTTGATGTGAATGCAGGTCACTCTTACGTGGATGGTGAATCCAGTGGCTTAGAACATAGCATTGATGATGAGTTGGGTATTCCTTCTGTTGTTACACTTGAAGTAAGGAAGACCAGGGATGTTTTGAGAGCAACTGGAAGTGAGCCTATTTTGTGCAAGTCTACCAGAGCTAGATATCCTATGGATAGGCTGAAATATGATGATTTTATAGCCATTCACTATGCCTATATGGTCAAAGTGATACAGGAACCAGAACCCACTTCTTTTGACCAAGCCATGGGAAAAGAAAAATGGGAGAAAGCCATGGATGAAGAAATGGATGCCTTGGAAGCAAATGCTACATGGGAATTGGTGCCTTTGCCTAAAGACAAGAATGCAATTGGCTGTAAGTGGGTTTATAAGGTCAACCACAATGCAAATGGTTCTGTGAACAAATACAAGGCAAGATTAGTTGTCAAAGGGTATGCACAGACATATGGCATTGATTATGAAGAAACATTCAGTCCGGTTGCAAGGATGGCAACTGTAAGAGCAGTCATTGCTATGGCTGCATCAAAGGGATGGTCTTTACATCAGATGGACGTAAAGAATGCCTTCTTGCATGGTGATTTGCAAGAAGAGGTGTTTATGGAGTAGCCACCAGGTTATGTTCATGCTGTTCATCCTGAGTTTGTTTGCAAGTTGAAGAAAGCCTTGTATGGCTTGAAGCAAGTACCTAGAGCATGGTATGACAAGATAGGACAGTATCTTGTCACTATTGGCTTTTAGATTTCCAAGGCGAATTTCTCACTTTATGTGAGAAAAACAGAGAAAGGTATTATGCTGCTTGTCATTTATGTTGATGATTTGATCATCACAGGTGATAGTGATGAAGATATCCTTCACGTGAAAATGCTATTGAAGCAAAAGTTTGAGATGAAGGATTTGGGAGAGCTGCATTATTTCTTAAGTATTGAGTTGATTAGATCACCGAGTGGGATACAGCTCTTGCAGAGGCAGTATGGATTGGACATGTTGTCCAAATATGGGATGACAGGCTATAAGCCTATTTCAGTTCCTTTGGAGCAAAATGTGAAGCTGAGCATAGATGCAGGTGAGCTTCTAGAAGACCCTACTATGTACAGATGCATAGTAGGAAGTTTGATTTATATGACTATTACCAGGCATTAAGCTATGCTGTTGGATTGGTAAGTCAGTTTATGCAGGCTCCAAGGAGGCTCCAAGGAAACCACATTTGGATGCGGCTAGACGCATACTCAGGTATGTGAAGTCCACATTGCAGTATGGACTATTTTATGAGGCTGGGGTTCAGATACAGTTGCATGGATACACTGATGCTGATTGGGTTGGTAGTATTTCTAATAGACGATCTACCAGTGGATATGTGTTCTCTTTTGGGAGTGCTACAGTCACTTGGAGCAACAACAAACACCCTATGGTTGCCTTGTCGAGCACAGAGGCTGAGTACAGGGGTGTAGCAATGGCTGCATGTGAGGTAGCTTGGTTGCATAAGCTACTTTATGATATGCATTAGTCTACAGATGGGCCAATTGTCATTTATTGTGACAACATGAGCAGTATACACTTGGCAAATAACCTAGTCTATCATGAGCCTAGAACAAAGCACATTGAGGTGCATTATCACTATGTGCGGGAGAAGGTCTTACTAGGTCTTATTGATCTAGTTTATGTCAGCACAGAGGATCAGGTAGCTGACATATTCATGAAGGCATTGGGCACAGAGAAGCTGCGCAAGTTCAGAGACCTGCTTGGTGTGCAGTAATTGGGATTGAGCTCGAGGGGGAGTGTTGAGATATCGAGCTCCACTCGTGATATGCCAGGGTGACCGTTGTGCATTTATGTCACCGACTTGTTAGCTACAGATGCGGTTGGTACACCGCCCCTGAATAATAGCTGGATGACAGCTATCCTTATGTACTCTAGTTCGTGGCTCAGTTAGGATGCCACCTTAGTTAGCTGAGTTTGGTTTGAGACCCACATATAGGGTTCTTCTATTTCTTTGTACTAGAGTTCTTTTGGCTTTCACAACTAAGAAGAGGAAAATAGTTTTCAGCCTCCACCTTTGTGTGTATTCCCCCATTGTGTATGTGAGAAAGCCACAAGTGAGACTCCTTCCCTCTCTCCTACTATCTTCAGAACTAGAGGTGGTAGGAGGCTAGATTGCCTAACCAATTTAGAGTTATTAGGAATTGACTTTTGCCTCTGGATCTATTGAGAAATTAGGTCATCAAGCATCTAAGGGTCAAAGGACACTAGAGGTGGTAGGAGGCTAGATTGCCTAACCAATTCAAAGTTATTAAGAATTGAAAAAAATAATAATATAATGGTTCAAAGATTGGAAAGGGAGATGTGGTGGACAATAACTAAAGTTGTGGCATTGATTGTGAAGGTTAAGAAAGAATCATCAAGAGAATGCTTTTGAAGCATGGCGAGGAGGAAAGATGTAAGAAAGTTTTGAGACAAAGCAAGATGTATTCCATTACAACAAAAGATCCTTTGAGACTATAAAGCTATGAGGTTGGAAAATATTGCATAACTTCTTATCATTAAACATCATAAGCCCATATATATAAACTATAATGAAATATTCAAGAAAATCACTTTGTTATAGGCTTAGATTAAGAGAGGGAGTATTCGATCATGTAGCAAAAATATACACATATCATATGATAAAGAATGACATTTGCCATCTCTCATATTTTAACAAGAAAGAGCGAGCTGAGAGCTGAGGATTGAGTGCTTTGCCTTGGCCTCTGTGCATGCTAGTTGCTAGTCCTTATCACTAGTTAAGGACTCTTAGGTGTGAAGCCAAGAGATCTTGTGTGGAGGAAATTTCTAGTGATGAATTGCCTATATGATTGTTTTACCAACTACTACTATTACTTATGTTGATTACAAAAGAGTGTTCCACTTGGTGCTGGGTTATCTCATAACACCTGGCACTCCCAGTGGACCACTTTTCTTGGAAAAAAAAGTGCTGACTTGGACCCCGAAGAAAATATTATTCACATGAAATATTCCTTGACATATTTCACGTCAACCATCTGGGTACACTTGATTTTAAGGGCTTCCTTCATGTTCAGCAAGTCCGCGGGTTCTACTATGGGCATCTTTGACTGTGGGACTATTGCAACAGAGGGTCCGCTCTATTGTTCTATCTCCATGCTTTGGTCCACTGAATCGGTGTCTTCCACTCCCCCATCCGAGGTTTCCTGCTCCTCAAGTTTGTTATTTGTAGGACCTTCTATGGCATTCCTAATCTCTTCCCCTTGAGTTGGTGGTGAAGCATCTCTCAGATTTGCAATGCTATCTGGGTTGTCCATTTTACCTATAGTGTGTTGCTCCTCTACCATGAACATGTTGATGTGTACATTCTCCTCTGCGTCGTCATCCTGGGCTCCGCCGTCGGCATAAGCAGCTAACACTTCTAGCTTGTCTGAATCAGTAGGATCAGTCTGTTCTAGTGTCTCTAAGTCTATAAGGCGATCAGTAAGATGTTGGATTGTTGCTTTCAATTCAATAATCTATGAGGCTATGATGTCATGTGCATAGGAAGCCGAGGAGAACTCCTCACAGAACCTCTTAGCAATAATCATCATTCTGCTCTTGATGGTAGCCCACAGCTCTTGTGAAGTCTCCAATAGTTGGATCCTCATGTCATTCAGCTCTGTTGGTGACATAAAGACACCATCAATCTCTGCATCTTCCTCGGTCATTGCTTGAAGCTATTCTTCCACAGCTTCCAAGGCCTTGACTCTATCCTTCATTAGTGTGTTCTCCACCTAGATGTGCATGTAGTCACTTGTGAGCCTTTCCAATTGTAGAAAAAACTTAGATTTCATTTTGGTAAGGCAGTTTGTGACTGTTGGGAGGCACTGTTGTTGCATTGTCAATTGACTTTTGAATAGCTACACTTGGGCCTGCTTGGCTGGCACCATTGCCTCTTCATGGGCTTTTGTCTGTTTTGTTATCTCTTCTTGTAGCTTGGCCAACTAATCACCTTGCTTTTCTAATTTTGCAATGTGGGATAACAATTGTTGTTTCTCTTGTCTCTCGGGTTGCATCTACATGAGGAATTTGTCCTGGATGTTGTTCTGTTGCTTGTGAATTTGTGGACAATTCCCATTGCATGTTCAAGCTTTGCTCTAGATACTGTGACGGGTAAGCCAGTATCGATTGTTAGTGTCGAGGCTACAAGCCATATGGGGCTGTTGGGATTTCACTACGCGTCTGGGCATTGAAAATTTGGTCTGAAGGCTAGTTACTGCAAACTTCTTCATATTAACTCTGATCCGTTTGTCTGTCTTGGCACTTGGCGTTTCTATCACGATGTCTCGCCCTCCAAGCGTGGTAGTTCCCATAGGGACTCTACCAAAGGTCTAACCATTTGATAAACCTGTTTGGTGCTATAAGTGGTAGCCATGAGGTCTTTCACTGTCCGCCATTTACTGGCCTCTTCATCGGTATCCTGTTTGTTCTTGGAGCGCACCTCTATGTTGGGAATTTCCTTGATTCGCACATCGAGGACTACCAATGGAATTCGAAGAGAGCTAAAATAAACGGCCCGATCTTAGAGTGTTGGTTGGATGTAGATAACTCCTTCCTGGTCACCTCGGCCAACCATCAACCGTTTGTAGAGGACATTGGCCTATCTTTCTTTGTGTCTTAGATAAGTTCATAGCTCTCCCAAGACATCGTATTCATCTTCATGAGTAGCCGCATCCTCTCGGGATGCATTCCAACTATTGTCGACGAATAGGGTCCTCCACCTTGTATAGTAAGAAGTAGTTCTTTGCAAATTTGGGTTCCCCAAATTCCCACAGCATATCTACCTTGACTTCTTTTTCTACCATATCTTCCTCATCGACCAGAGGTAGCTTGAAAACTTGAGAGATGATACTTGGATTCACCATGACACTAGGTGCAAGCATCCCACCTGTTTGTTGACATATTATATATTGCTCCAAGGTGCCGAGATAGCTCTTCCATACCTGCCACAAGGGAGTGTGGCATAGTCCATCAACCTGACCATTGTGAGCCATTCGCTATGTCTTTTGATATCAAGGCTAATGCCAAATGTTTTCAGTGACGATGGCATGGAAGTTTTCCTTGGGCTTTGCACGAACTGCTTCTTGGTGACTAGCAGCGTATCGTCCTCTGTTTCACTGTCCATCGACTCGTCAACAACCGGCATGGTTTCTGCCTCAGCCTTCTTACGTGTACTGGCTCGAGTTGGGATGGTTCTAGAACCCTTCTTGGTTGGGCGCTTGCGTCCCATGTTCGGTGGTGGTGAGGAGAGGAGTTGTGGGACTAGGCTTGTAAGAGATTAGGTTATGGACGAAGGTATTGTCCATGTGTGGAAGTAGACAATATCTCCCTATTATGCATCGGCTTTGCTGCATGATGCTAAATTTGGTGCAAGGGAACTGGCCGTTCTCTGGTAGTGTGATCGGTGTACTCTTGCAAATTCTTTCATGGGCCAGGAGGAGGCTTTGCATGTCTATGCGAATGACGATAGAGAGATGCTAAGGAGATCTTGCAAGTTGTGAAGTACAGTCAGAGAGTACAGTCAGAGACTGGGCACTTGTAGTGGCAATGATGAGTTCTGGCATGGTAGAAGGTGGTTAAGCGTTGGTTGTGGTGGGCCGGATAGCTATCTTTGTGCAGGAACCCCATTGTACAACTATGTTGCAATCGAAATTGTGGCAGACCTTTCATTCTATTTGTTGTAGGATCTACCTCATTCAGTCTTGTCGCACTTGATGCTGCTGCTGCTGTAATACTCCATCTGCATTGACTATAGAATTGGTTATGTAAGAAGGTTAATACTCGGGGTGTGTTCACAGCAAGTCATTGACTCGGCATCAACTAGTCGAACTTTTGAAATGGGAGATCGAGAAATGTCCTAATATTATGCTCAGGTGACCCCTCACTTTTACTGTAGGCCATGTCATTGTTGAGATTGATTCAGTATTGTTGCTTGTGCTCCTGGGAGGAACATTGTCAGATTGGTCCACAGACTGTGTGAGCTGGTCAGACTGCCCCATCGAGCTTGTGCAGGGTTAGCTCGATGCAATGATGTTAACATACTTCCAACATGTTAATCTCCACTATTTCAAAGCTATGAGATTGCACTATATAGACAAGCATTGTGGTTGGATCAGGTCCAACATATGGTTTCAATCGAAAACCATTTACTAGTTTGCCTAGTGGGTTATTGTGTAGGTCTAATAGAAGGAACGTACCTTGAGGCACCACTTCAATGATTCTGAAAGGACCATCATACCTTAGTTTGAACTTCCTTGGTCATAGTTCCAGTTTAGAGTCGTACATCAGATTCCGGTTGACCTAGGCTTGTCTTCTTTTCTAGATGGCCTCGAAAATAGCTGAGCTATGTATTCTATCCTCATCCAACTTGAGCAATTGCTCAATGCGGTGATGTAGTGAATCTTCTTGGGATAATCCATTTTTGACAGCAATTCTAAGGCTTCCAATGATAAACTCCATTGGCACAATAGCAAGTCCCATAGACTAGTTTGAATGGTGCAATCCCAGTGTGACTTTAAATGCTGTGCGGAAGGCCCATGGCATGGAACCAAGAATTTGGTCCCAGTTTGTCAGATTGTTTGAAATGGTTCTTCTATAAATCTTCTTCATAATCTTTTTAGAACTCTCTGCTTGGCTGTTTCCCTGAGGGTAGTATGTCCTAGATTTCTTGTGAATAATCATGTGAAGTGTGTCCTAATCAGATGACCTTGTTTATGAAATGTGTGTCCTGATCTGAAACAATTTCGATTGGAACTCCAAATCTTGTAATAATGTTTTTGTATAGAAATTTGGCCACACTACTGGCCTTGTTATCTTTGAGGGTAATAGCTTTGACCCACTTCATGCAATAGTCAGTTGCAACCAAGATATATTGGTTTTGTGTGTACTTCACTAGATGTTTTATTGGACCAATAAAATCGAGTCGCCATTTCAAAAAGGGTTTGAGCAATTGGTGTGGCATCCTATCAACATCCATGGGTCTTCCATCCCTTTGGCATAGTAAGCATTCCTTGGTGTATTGATGTGCATCTTTGCATACTATTGGCCACCATAGGCGGCAGGCCAGCTTGCATAATTTTTATTCCTGTAATCTCTCCTGAGAAGTGACCCCCTGCTGTCCCCTTATGAGCCTTAGTTAGGACAGCTTTTTTTTTCGTGCTGCACCCAATCAATGGGGTGATTTGAATTGCTTGGGGGTTTATATTTTTGGTTAGGATCCTCTGGAACTTTTCCCTTTGATCGGGTCATGACCATAGCTTCAACCGTAGGTGGGTCGGTATGACCTATCATTGGTGGAGTTCTCATGTCTTCAGGCTCTTCCTGGATTGTTTTGAGGAGGATTGCATTGATTTTGGTTGCTGGTGGATCTTGCTGCTCCTGCCCTGGTCTTTGGTTGTATTGCACTATCGGTATACCCCATTCTCCTTTGTGTTTTTCGCCACAATTCACACAGAGGTCCCTGCCAGCGTCCTGCAACTCCACAATAAGTGCAAGGCTCATTGGCATTGGGTCTTGCTGGTGGTCCCCAATTCTGATTTTGTGGTCTTCCTTTGTTATTGCAGCTAACAAGTCGATGACATTAATGCACAATGGTCACCCTAGCATATCACGAGTGGAGCTCAATATCTCAACACTCCCCCACGAGCTCAATCCCAATTCCTGCACACCAAGCAGGTCTCTAAACTTGCGCAGCTTCTCTATGCCCAATGCCTTTGTGAATATGTTAGCCACCTGATCCTCTGTGCTGACATAAACTAGATCAATAAGACCTAGTAAAACCTTCTCCCACACATAGTGATAATGCACCTCAATGTGTTTTGTTCTAGCATAATAGACTGGGTTATTTGCCAAGTGTATACTGCTCATGTTGTCATAATAAATGACAACAGGCCCATCTGTAGACTGATGCATATCATAAAGTAGCTTATGCAACCAAGGTACCTCACATGTAGCCATTGCTGCACCCCTGTACTCAGCCTCTGTGCTCGACAAGGCAACTGTAGGCTATTTATTGCTGCTCCAAGTGACTGCAGCACTCCCAAAAGAGAACACATATCCACTGGTAGATCGTCTATTAGAAATACTACCAGCCCAATCAACATCAGTGTATCCATACAATTGTATCTGAACCCCAGTCTCATAAAACAGTCCATACTGCAATGTGGGCTTCACACACCTCAGTATGCATCTAGCCGCATCCAAATGCGGTTTCCTTGGAGCCTGCATAAACTAACTTACCAATCCAACAGCATAGCTCAAATCTAGCTTGGTAATAGTCATATAAATCAAAACTTCCTACTATGCATCTGTACATAGTAGGCTCTTCCAGAAGCTCACCTGCATTTACACTCAGCTTCACATTCTACTCCAAAGACATCCTTGCAACCACACTGAATGTTTCTTCATAATCAATGCCATATGTTTGTGCATACCCCTTGACAACTAATCTTGCCTTGTATCTATTCACAGAACCATCTGCATTGTGCTTCACCTTATAAACCCACTTGCAGCTAATCGCATTCTTGTCTTTAGGCAAAGGCACCAATTCCCATGTAGCATTTGCTTCCAAGGCATCCATTTCCTCATCCATGGCTTTCTCCCATTTTTCTTTTCCCATGGCTTGCTCAAAAAAAGTGGGTTCTGGTTCCTGTATCACTTTGACCATATAGGCATGGTGAATGGCTGTAAATCCATCATATTTTAGCCTATCCACGCGATATCTAGCTCTAGTAGACCTGCGCAAAATAGGCTCACTACCAGGTGCTCTTAAAACATCCCTTGTCTTCCTTACTCCAGGTGTAACAATAGAAGGAATACCCAACTCATCATCAATGCTCTGTTCTAAGCCACTGGATTCACCATCCACATAAGAGTGACCTGCATTCACATCAACCATGGGCTGATCTACTTTCTCTTTTCCTTTTGGTGATACCTTCATACCACTATCTACATTGCTTTGACGAGATTCTCGTGATCTCAATCTGCCTATCCATGGCAAAGTATGTGAACCACTCCTAGCGGACACTATAGGTCCACTAATATTTTGTGGTTGCTGCTTTGAATTCTGTGCAGCATTACCACTTTGTGCATCTACATCATCAATCACATTTATTGGTTTATACCAACTTCTCATCTCATAAAAAACAACATCTCTGCTCACTGTAAACTCACAAGTAGAAGGGTTATAGAATCTATACCCTTTCTACTACAGAGAATAACATATAAAGATGCACTTCTCAGCTTTTGGATCCAACTTGGATCTCAACTCATCTAGCACACAAACATAGGCAATGCAACCAAAAACTTTCAAATGAGAAATATATGGTTTCCTACCAGTATACCTCTCCTCTAGCATCATGCCATGTATTGCTGTAGTGGGAGTCCTATTCATTATGTAGACTACTGTAGCAACTGCTTCAACCCAATAATAATATGGTAGGTCTTTTTCATTGAGCATGGTAGGAGATACCTCTCCAATATGCCTGTTTTTCCTTTCTGCAAGTCCATTTTGCTGTGGGGTATGACTGCATGAATATTGCTGCTTTATGCTATGCTCCTGTAGGAAACTTGCAAACTCATTTAAGAGGTGCTCTCCCCCTTCATCTGACCTTAGGCATTTTATTTGCAGGCCTATTTCTTTTTCAACCATATATTTAAAATCTTTAAAATGCCCAAACATTTTCCTGGCTTGAGCTGCATTTTCCTGGCTTGCGTATTTGTGCTATAGATTTTTGCCAAAGTATCCCATGCCTCCTTTGGCGTGCTTGGATCCTGAATATGCATAATCATAGAATCTGAAATACTGATAGATAGCTAGTACATAACTTTTATGGCTCTCTCATGCTAGCCTTTAAATGCCTGCATTTCCTATTGATTGGGAACATTAGGAAGAACTGGTTCTTCTTCATTTCTAGTAATGAACTCCCAATAGCCTTTTCCCATAAGGAAATTCGTCATTCTAAACTTCCATGCTTGGAAGTTATTCTTGTCAAGCTTTTCAGTGACAATTTGTGAAAGAGAATTAGACACCATTATAGAACACTACAAAATATTCTGTCACTGCAAAACACAACCTCTTTCTCACAAGGGCAAATATGTAAAACTGACGAAAGTGGTGTTTGACCACAGTCACTTCCTAGTAACGATTTTGCATCAATAGGCAATAAAAATGATTCTGTCACTCCCAATATCTCTGTGCATAGGCATACGATGCAATTCCTACGGTAACTTTTCACCAACCTGCAGAACAGTGGTCGCACAACAAAAACAAGGCGCTTTTCTAAGTGCATGTGGAAAACTTCCGCCACCAAAATGGGCCCCGAAATGGTCTCGAATCAAAAAAATAATGTCATCAAGGGCTTCGCTTCTCCCGCAGCATATACTACCCTCTTGCCACACCGCAAAGGGTGTCCCAATTTGAGACAATGCACTCTTGCACGTTTTGGCTGTGCTACCTACAGAGATTTGCTCTCGAAAAAGGAAAGCAATACTGATCCTCTTACCAAGACACCGCGAACTTGGTTTGGTGTCTTGAGCTCCTTACCACGAACTAGTCTCTGATACCATGTGAAGAGAGTGGGAGAGAAGGAAGGAGTCTCACTTGCGGCTTTCTCACATACACAATGGGGGAATACACACAAAGGTGGAGGCTAAAAACAGTTTTCCTCTTCTTAGTTGTGAAAGCCAAAAGAACTCTTGTACAAAAGGATAGACGAACCCTATATGTGGGTCTCAAACCAAACTCAGTTAACTAAGGTGGCATACTAACTGAGCCGCTAACTAGAGTACATAAAGATAGCTGTCATCCAACTATTATTCATGGGCGGTGTACCAACCGCATCTGTAGCTAACAAATCAGTGACATAAATGCACAACGGTCACCTTGGCATATCACGAGTAGAGCTCGATGTCTCAACATAGGGTAGACATGGTGTAGGCATAATACTGCTCATAAAAGTATGTTGATGAAGCACCAATAGCTGAAACATAAGTATCCATGGGCTACATCAGAGGTATATCTGCAATATAAGAAAAATCACCATCAATCTGCTACATCTTCCTCATGCACTGGCATGCATGATGAAGGTCTTCAATCAACACAGGTGGTGAAGGCATGATAACACCCTTAGCAAAAGATACAAACACATAAATCCATAAATATATCATGTTTGTATGCCAATAGCACAGGAAAAGCCATGCTATCCCACCATGCCATATCAGGCATAAGCATAATGTTGAACATCCATCCATATGTGGCATGATAAAAATAGACAAATCATCCCCATCATGGCTGCTCAAACAATGGTAGAGACCCTCAATATCATGGCATAAATGTGCAACATGTATCTCATCATGCATGGAATATGTATCATCAAGCATCATGTCTTTTCCTTGAGAAACAATGACTATATCCTAAGAAAAAGTATCATCTGTATCATCCAATGGGACATCAACACATAAAGGAATATCAACCAAATCATAAACAATAATGTCCATGGGAGAAACATGAGCATCCTCCTCATGAGCATGAGAAACCTGTAATACTACCTCATCATGAGACACATGCATATCAGCTGAAAGTATAACTGCAAAATCATATCATCATGGTGATCATAATCACCTACCAAATTAAGGGAACTATCCAATGTGAAAGTGGATACCTCTAAGACCTCTTCTTGGCTCTTTTGGCTCATTGGATTCTCTTGGGTGCTCTCATCCATCATCATGGCTGGCCCAATGTATTGGCAAACAAAGTAATCATCGTCACTATCATCACTATCATCATCACTGGCATATGTGTCCTCTAGTTTCTCAACAGTTGTTAGCAACAATGCTATCTTCTTTTGGCTAGAACACGATTTATGTTTACCCTCTCGTCAAGGTAATAAGAAACATCTTCCAATGTATTAGAAAATGCTAACAATTTATCTCTAGCTTGCTATAATTTTTTGGATGAAGATGACTTTTTCAGACTTAATGATGCTGTAAAGCTCTTCAAGCAGGTCTACCATGTAGTAATATTTGCATTTATCTCCTTTTCGACATGGTTCATTCAAATATGAACATGTAGAAGTTTTATGGTCTTTCTTCAACCAAATACTTCACTTTTTCTTTCCCATTTTACCAAAAATAAAAAAATTTTGAGGTTGAGAAAATCCTTAAACAATTGCTACAGTGGTATCAGTTTTCTACCTCAGAAAGCAGTCCAAATTTTATCTGAACAATTGCGGACTGCAATCAGAATAATGTTAGACCTCTTTTTTTTTTGGTTAGAATAGAGGAATGCTGCTTTATATTGTCTTCATAAAAACTCTTGATACTGCAATGTTAGCTTTGAATGCTGTTGTAGAAGCTTGAACTCGCTCAACAAGAATGGCATCACTGAGATCAAATCATTTGCTAATCCACCACCCCTTGGTCTATTGGTTATGGATGTAGTTTTTGTCCTCCTTGGAGAAAAATCTTATTAGGATACAGCAAAAAGATCATGGAAGATGTTTCATTTATTAAGAGACTTCTCAAGGAAATAGAAGAAGATCAATCCAAATTTCTTGAGCAAGCATTGGTTATAGAGAACCGGCTAGTACAAGCTGAAAAGCTGCCTTGGGTGATGAGACTGTGAGTTGGAACGAGACTGGTGATGCTTGAGGACATGGGTACCCTACCCCCAAGAACAACATACGGTTTATCTTCTTCACAAGCAACTCCCTGTTGCTTGCATTTATTACAACGTCTTTAGCTCTGTATGGCTTCAAATTTCTCGTAGCTTCTTGAAGATTGTTCTTAGAAATTTGTTGGAGCTTACAGACTTGTTTATCGTCTTGTGTCTTGCTGCAGCAGTTGTAGGATGCTTAGCTACAACTGTTCCGCCATTTTCTCCCTCAGAAGCTTGTTCTTGCTGCTGTTTTCTAGTAGTTCTTCAAGCTGCAGGTCTATATCATCGGCTTCATGCTCCAGGGTGTCTTTAGACTATAGTCATTTTGCTCCTTCAACCTACAGTCATCTCTAAGCTCTTTAAGTTTGTGCGCATGTCTTCTAGTGGGTCTTCTTTCGAGTTTTGACGTTTTCTCTTTGTTGCATTTTCTTATCGAGCATCTTGAAATTGTTGGATTCTTTGATTATCCATGCTTGTCTTGCTTTGTTGCTACTATCATCTTGCTCCACAACAACAACAACTCACAGATGGAGCTTGTGGTCTTGTGCTTGACATTGATCCTTCGTGCTTTTGAGCCCTCTCTATTCTAGAGGCATTTCCGCCATTTGCTTCTCTCTCTCTTCATAAAGAGGCCTTTCATTTTTTCTCCACGTAGTTTGCCATGTGCTTTCTTTGGCTATGACTTCTCCTTTCAAACAATGTCTTCAGGGCATTCTCTCCACATAAGGCTTGTTTCCCAAGCCTGTGAAATTCATTTGTGCGCCCAAATACATGCCTTTCTTCTTGCTCATACTTTCTTGAGCACCAAACAAACATTTCTTTCACAGTGAAATTGGCAACATAAATATTACAGCAACATAAAAACAACAGCAACCATACTAGGCTTCTCTTTAGCAACTCTAGTTTGCACTCAACTTGCTCCTACCATGATGAGGTCCCTATTGACTCATGTGTTATGGGTAGTACTTACCTAGAATAGAAAGATGTATCAGCTATGCAAGGCAACACGAAAAGGTAGAAATAGAAGGTAGTCGGACACAAGTCGACAGACTGTGTATTAACTCAGAAATATATCATTCAAGGTAAAAGTAGATGTAATAGAGAAAGATAGGGGCAAAAATATTTCTTCTTCCAATAACCAATAGTGCAACTTTCTCTTCTCCTCATGATATTCAACCAGTGAAGAGAAAGAGAGCTGTTACACTTATCATATTACCATGACTATGTTTTGTAGCAGTCCCAATAGTTATAACTGCCTATATGGCTATTTGACCCACTACTTATGTTGATTACAAAAGTGTGATCCACTTGGTGCTGGGTTATCCCCTAACAAGATCTTCTTGAAGTACCAAGAGAGGTTGAAGGTTAGGTATTGGAGGCCAATCACCATGCTTAATACCTAAATTGCACTATCCACATAGGGCATAGGGCAAACCTAACCCTAACCCTAACCCTAGGGGTTCACATGTATATCTTCACCATTGCACTATCCACATAGGGCATAAAGGCAAACCCTAACCCCAAGGGGTTCACATGTATATCTTCATGTTCATTGTTAATACACTTAGTGTACGGGTAGCTATATCGTGTGCACTCCTCTCTCTCTCCCTCTCTCACTTCCGCTATCATGGTATTAGAGCTGATGGTGCTCCACTCCCTTCGTGAGTGTCAAGCCCTCCTTCCGCGAGGCATCTTCCATTGAGAGAGATTTTCATCAGAGAGAGTCAAGCCCTTGCTCCATCAAGGCATTAAGCCCTTGCTTTCGTCAAGGCACACAAGCCCTCGCACCGTCCAGGAAATAAGCCCTCCATCTAAGGCACCTTCTTCATCCTTTCAAGCTCTCATCGTAGAGCTCAATCTCCTCTCCATTTCAGTTCAAAGAGCTCATCATTTTGAGCTATGGAAAGAAAGATATGTCCTTTTTTGAGAGAGATCTCTTCTTTGTGAGAGTTAGGATTCTCTGGTTTTTGACAGAGATAGACAAGCTAGTGACATGCCTCACAAGCTAGTGCACAAGAGAAGAAGCTTCTTTAATGAAGGCAACTACAATTGACACTATCGACAAGCAAAAAGCTCAATGAGCTTCTATGTCCATGACCTCTGAAGTGCAGCCTATCCATCAAAAAGGTAACCCCCGCGGTAGTAGCTCCTCAGCTAAAGCACCATGCTGCTTCCATGAGCCTCCAACATACATGGCCGCCTCCTTCAACACAAATACTTGGCAGCATTGACTTTTTGTGCGAATCCTACTCCTTCAATGGCTCTTCCCAGCAGCACAACGAGTAGCTACATCAACCTCATCGCCCGGCTCCTTCACCGTAACCTGACAAGAGCACCACCAACTGACCGGCTGCTGTAGCAAAAGTGAACTCCAACAACTACTCAAAGTCTTCACAGCTAGTGCAACCTCCTCATTGGCTCCTGCTACGAGCATCGCCTCCTCAACCGCTTGTCAACAAGCAAGCGCCTATCTCTCCAATGCTCCTGCACGACTTCTACAATGTCTCAACAAGCTCCCAGCTGCCAATAGTGCTCCATAGCTCCTCCATCTTGAACAATTGCATCTACATGGAATGTCTCCATCGACCGCCATCTACAGCTTGCAACACCTAGCTATGGAGCCAAGCTCCTAACTGCGGCTAACCAACTAGAAGATGCACAATGACTTGCAAACTCTAGCTCTCGTCAAATGACTGCCAACTTGTAGCTTCCAAAGCTGACCTCCATCTCCACAGAGCGCCACATAGGCTCACGAGCTTCAGCGCATCCTCTGACCAGCCCAACGACGGGCAACATGAGAGTGCTCTCAACGGAAGCAAGAACGAAAGAAGGAGAGAGAGAGACAGAGAGCCAGACAAGTTTGGTGGGTGCAGAACCACCCTAATCTTCTTTTTCATTCATTTATATATGTGTTTGAGTATTGTACATAACTGGGGAAAAGGCACAGTGACCTTTTGTAAAGAATAAGGGAGAGAGATAGGAGACTCAAGTTCACCTTTCTTCACAACACACAAGCGAGAGAGGACACAAGGTTGGAGGGTGAAGCCTTTCTTCACTTTTGCACACAACAACAATACAATAGAAGAGGGAAATACCCTATATGTCAAAACCTAGAATACGTGGTTCATATGTGAACCCAAACCAAAACATACGTGGTAGTCTAACTACACCACAAGTACAACTAACATAGGCGGTGACATAAATGATAGTCATCCAGGAGATATGTCGGGGATAGAGCTTGATATCTCAACACTCCCCCTCAAGCTCAAATCCATCTCACGTACACCAAGCAAGCTCCTAAATCTGCGAAGCTTCTCGGTACCCAATGCCTTCGTAAAAATATCAGCCACCTGCTCCTCAGTGCTGACATAGACAAGATCAATCTCACCAGCTAGAACCTTCTCTCTCACAAAGTGATAATGCACCTCAATGTGCTTCGTTCTAGCATGATAAACTGGGTTATTAGCAAGCATGATGCTGCTAATGTTGTCACAATGAATGACAACTGCTGCATGAACTGACTGTCCCATATCTGCAAGTACTCTGCCTCTGTGCTCGACAAGGCAACTGTTGGCTGCTTCTTGCTGCTCCAACTGATGGCACCACTCCCAAGGGAAAACATAAAACCACTAGTAGATCTCCTGTCTGAGACACTACCAGCCCAGTCTGTGTATCCATGTACCTGTAATGCACACCCAGCTTCATAAAACAGTCCATAATGCAATGTGGACTTCACATACCGCAGTATGCGCCTAGCCGCATCCAAATGTGGCTTCCTTGGTGCCTGCATAAACTGACTCACCAGCCCCACAGCATAGCTCAAATCTGGTCTGGTTATAGTCATGTAAATCAAGCTACCTACTATGCGCCTGTACATAGTAATATCTTCAAGAAGCTCACCTGTCTCTGCATTGAGCTTCACATTCTGCTCCAATGGAACAGAAATAGGCTTACAGCCTATCATCCCATATTTGGACAGCATGTCCAAACCGTATTGCCTTTGCAACAGCCATATCCCACTCGGGGATCTAATAACCTCAATGCCCAAGAAGTAACGCAGCTCTCCCAAATCCTTCATCTCAAATTTCTGCTTCAACAACAGCTTCACTTCATTAATGTCTGCATCACTATCACCTGTAATAATCAAGTCATCAACATAGATGACTATAAGCACAATCCCTCTGTTTGTCCTTTTCACATAAAGTGAAAAATCTGAATTGGAAATCTGAAATCCAATAGTGACAAGATATTGTCCTATCTTGTCTGACCATGCCCTCGGCGCCTGTTTTAAGCCATACAAGGCTTTGCGCAACCTGCATACAAAATCGGGGTGTGACTTATCCTCATAACCTTCTGGCTGCATCATATAAACCTCTTCCTGCAAATCACCATGCAGGAAGGCATTTTTCACATCCATCTGATGCAAAGACCATCCCTTTGCAGCAGCCATAGCAATTACTGCTCTCACGGTTGCCATCCTTGCAACTGGGCTGAAAGTTTCCTCATAGTCAATTCCATATGTCTGTGCAAAACCTTTGGCAACCAATCTTGCCTTGTACCTGCTAACAGACCCATCAGCATTGTGCTTTACTTTGTAAACCCACTTACAGCCAATAGCCTTCTTATCATGAGGCAAAGGCATCAAATCCCAAGTGTGGTTTGCATCCAAGGCAGCCATCTCTTCATCCATAGCTGCTTCCCAATTTTTATGCCCTGCTGCATCCTCAAAACATGTGGGCTCTGGCTCCTCTAGAACCTTGACCATATAAGCATAGTGATGTGCTGTATACCCATCATATCTCAGCCTGTCAACTGGATACTTAATACGAGTGGACCTCCGTACAACTGGATCAGTTGCAGGAGTCTTTAAATCATGCCTGCTTTTCCTTGCACCAGGTGTAACAACAGAAGGAATCCCAAGTTCCTCATCAAGGCTCATTTCAGAGCCGCTTGACTCTCCATCAACATGAGAGCTACCAGCAGACACATCAAACACTGGAGTATGGTCCACTTTTTCTTTTTCCTTATGTGATACTTGCACAACACTATCAGGACTGCCATGTGACGATTCACTAGATCTCAATCTCCCTGTCCATGCATTAGATCCACTAGTAGAGGACTCTTTGGGTCCACTCAAGGCTTGAGATTGCTGCTCTGCATTTATTGCAGCATTCCCATTTCCTGCATCTGCATCTCCTACCATAACAGTTGGTGCATACCAGCTGCTCATTTCATCAAAAACAACATCTCTGCTCACTTGCATTTTGCGAGTGGAAGGGTTATAACAGCGATACCCTTTCTGGTGCTGAGCATATCCAATAAAGATGCATTTTTCTGCCTTTGGATCCAGCTTGGTTCTCTTCTCATCAGGAACATGAACATACGCTATGCAACCAAATACCTTCAAGTGAGAAATATCTGGTTTTTGGCCTGTATACATTTCTTCAGGCGTCATGCCATGGACAGCTGCAGTGGGAGTTCTGTTCATAATATAAACAGCAGTTGCTACTGCTTCAGCCCAAAAATAATCAGGCATGTTTTTCTCATTTAGGATCGCCCGTCCTACTTCTGCAATATGCCTGTTCTTCCTTTCTGCAACCCCATTCTGCTGAGGGGTAGACCTGCATGAGTACTTCCTTTGAATTCCTTGTTCTTTCAGATATTCACAAAATTCTTCTGAAAAGTACTCTCCCCCTCCATCAGATCTTAGCACTTTAATATGCACACCTTTCTCTTTTTCAACCATGGCTTTAAAAGCCTTGAAATGGTTGAACACTTCACTTTTGTGCTTCATAAAATAAATCCACACCTTCCTAGTGTAGTCATCAATAAACGTCACATAATAATGGCATCCACCAATAGAAGCAGCTTTGGTTGTCCAAACATCTGAATGGATCACTTCCAAAGGTCTTCTGCTCACCTTAGCATTTTTGGGAAATGCATGTCTGGCCTGCTTACCCATTTGGCATGCTTCACATACCTTTTGCATTCCCTCAACTCTGAATTTAGGCAAACCTGCAACGATGTTTTTCGTTTGCATAGATTTCAGCCTTTGTATATTCACGTGCCCAATGCGCTTGTGCCATATCTCAATATCTGCAATGACACCTCTCCCATGCGCAAACATAGCAGCTTTCACCTCAGGCATATCAACATCCAAGGTGAACATTCTGCCATTTTTGTTGCCTTTCGCAACCAAGCGGCACTTATTTTTCAAGTCCTCAACGAAGCATCCATCAGGGTTAAATCTAACCTGCAGACCTTGCTCAACCATCTGGCCAACTGAAACCAGGTTCTTAGTGATTTTTGGAACATGAAGTACATCTGCCAAGTACTTTGTTTTGCCATCCTGCATAGCCAATGGCACTTTACCAACCTGCGTAATTGGGTGCGCAGTATCATCACCTGTTTCAACATAACCTGGCTTATCCAAATTTCTGACATCATGAAACCACTCACCATGACTGGTCATGTGGTTAGAGGCACCTAAATCAACATACCAAACATCATTGCAAGCTGCAGCATCTCCTGACATGGAGTTAACCATATGCTGCATCACAAAAAGGTGCTCATTTCTGTCGTCACCATGCCCACTTGATGATGCATAGTTGCTTTGCTGCAACTTTCCACTTTTGATGTCATTCTGCTTTTTATAGCATGTATTCTCCTTGTGTCCAGACTTTCCACAATAATAGCATTCTGTGCTGCTATTTACTTGTTGGTTCCTTTGCCATGAACCACGGCCTCTTTGGCTCCCCTTGCCTCTAGAACTACCACGTCCTCCTCCATAGGACTGGTTTTCCTGTTGTTGCTGTTGGTTCTGATTTCCTGCACGGCCACCAGAACGGCCTCTTCCTCTACCCCTGCCTCTACCTGTATTCGAGTAGAAAGCAGTCTCTTGAGAAGTTGAGGTGGCTGAACCACCATTCCTTTGCTCTTCACTCAGCAAGAGAGCAATAAGTTCCTGAAAATCAGGAAATGTTTCACGGACTCCAATGGATGTCCGAAATTGTGCATAATCTTTCCCAAGACCATTCAAGGTCACGGACACTAAGTCCTCATCATCAACAGGTGCTCCAATGGAGGCAAGAGAATCTGCAAGGCCTTTCACCTTCAAGGAATACTCATTAATATTCAGATTTTTCCTTTGCACATTGTGCAACTCTTGCTTTAGCTGCATCTTTCGTGCTTTGGTATTTGTGCTATACAGCTTCACCAATGTATCCCATGCCTCCTTAGGCGTCTCTAGATCCTGTATATGCACAATCATAGAATCTGAAATGCTAACGGACAGCCAATACAGGCATTTTCTGGCTTTTTCATGCCATTCTTTAAAGGCCTTCGATTCAGCAGGAGTGGGAGCAGCACCCAAAACTGGTTCTGCAGTTTCACCACTGATGTAATCCCAAACTCCCTTTCCCATAAAGAAGTTTGTCATCCTGAACTTCCATGCTTGGAAGTTGTTCTTGTCAAGCTTCTCACTGACAATGGTAGACAGATTCTCAAACATTTTACAAATCACGAATTGCAACAGCAACCTGTAAACACAGCAAATGCCTCAGAAGGGCAAATAGCAAAACTTCTGCAAAGAGCCTCACAGGGGCAGATCTGCAACACTGACGAAAGTGGTATTTCACCACACAGTCACTTCCTAGTGACGATTTTGCATCAACAGGCAACAGGCATGAATCTGCAACTCCCAATATCTCTGCACACAGGCATACGATGCAATTTCTGTGGCACCTTTCCACCGACTGGCCGTGCACAGTGGTCGCACAGCAGAAACAGGGCCTTTTTCTGAGTGCCTGCGAAGGACTTCCGCCTTCAAAACGGGCCCCAAAACGGCCTCAAATCAAAAAAATAAAGTCACCAAGGGCTTCGCCCTCGCCCGCAGCATATACTACGCTCTCGCCACACCGCGAAGGGCCTCTCAATCTGAAGCAGTGCACTCCTGCACTTCTGGCTGTGCTACCTGCAAAGATTTGCTCCCAAACTCGAAGTAGGAAAGCAACACTGGTCCTCTTACCAGGACACCACAAACTTGGCTTTCTTTCTTGAGCTCCTTACCACGAACAAGGCTCTGATACCATGTAAAGAATAAGGGAGAGAGATAGGAGACTCAAGTTCACCTTTCTTCACAACACACAAGCGAGAGAGGACACAAGGTTGGAGGGTGAAGCCTTTCTTCACTTTTGCACACAACAACAATACAATAGAAGAGGGAAATACCCTATATGTCAAAACCTAGAATACGTGGTTCATATGTGAACCCAAACCAAAACATACGTGGTAGTCTAACTACACCACAAGTACAACTACCATAGGCGGTGACATAAATGATAGTCATCCAGGAGATATGTCGGGGATAGAGCTTGATATCTCAACACCTTTAACCCCCACAACCTCCCACTTAAAGGACAATGTGCCTTTAAGGGAGAACAACCAGTGAGCATACTATCCAATGCCCATCAATACACGACAATACTCAAACTGCTGACTAGGTAGACTCTTCGTCAGCATATCTGTAGGGTTATCATCTGTATGAACCTTGACAAGCTCTATGCGCTTGTCCTCAAGTACCTCCTTGATGAAATGGTACCTGACCTCAATGTGTTTGGTCTTTGCATGAAAGACCGGATTCCGTGCTAGCTGAATAGCACTCATGGAATCACTATGCAATGTCGGTACACCTGTATGAATCCCCAAATCTCCCACTAGTCGATCAAGCCATATAGCCTCCTTGAAACCCTTTGTGGCTGCAACATACTCAGCCTCTGTGGTAGACAAAGCAACGCACTTCTGTGCACGAGACATCCACGACACTGCACCACCTGCAAAGGTGAACACATAACCAGAAGTGGATCTCCTACTATCCACATGCCCTGCATAGTCTGAATCTGTGTACCCAAGTACACGCATGTCTCCTTTACCAAAGCAAATGCACATCTCCTTGGTACCCTTCATGTACCTCATGATGCACTTAACTGCCTCCCAATGCCTCTTTCCTAGATTAGCCATATAGCAGCTAACAACTCCCACTGCAAATGCAATGTCTGGTCTAGTAGCTATCATAGCATACATAAGACTCCCAACTGCTGATGCATAAGGAACCTTGGCCATCATGGCCCTTTCCTCATCTGATTTGGGACTATCTGTGTGACTCAGTTTCACATATGGAGGCAATGGAGTACTCACTGCCTTCCCCCCCTCCATATTGAACCGCTGCAATACTTTTGTAACATACTCTTTTTGTGAAATCCAAAGGAGTTTCCTACTCCGATCACGCGTGATGCGCATACCAAGAATATGACCTGCAAGTCCCAAATCCTTCATATCAAAGGCCTCATGCAACTTGGCCTTTAATGCATCTAGCTTATAAGTATTCTTGCTAGCCAATAGCATATCATCCACATATAGTGCCAGGATTATCAGGCTACTATCCTTAGCCCTTTTAGTGTAGAGGCAATGATCAATTTCACTCCTTCTAAAACCCTGGGACCGAATGAAAGCATCAAACTTCTGATACCATTCTCTAGGTGCTTGCTTAAGACCATAGAGACTCTTTTTTAGCTTGCAAACTAAATGCTCTTTGCCCTTTTCTTCAAAGCCTTCCGGCTGCACCATGTAAATTTCCTCATGCAAATCCCCATGCAAGAAAGCTATCTTGACATCCATCTGCATAAGCTCCATATCCTCTGATGCCACTAGTCCAAGCATGCATCTAAGTGTGGTCATCTTCACAATCGGAGAGAATATCTCATCAAAGTCCACACCCTTCTCTTGCTTGAACCCTTTAGCAACCAAACGGGCCTTGTACCTAGGCACATCATCACCTGTGACCTTCATTTTGTAGACCCATTTACATGGCAATGCTTTCTTTCAATGTGGCAAAGAAACCAAGTCCCAAGTCTTATTCTTCATAAGTGAACTCATCTCTGATTGCATAGCATACTCCCACTTGCGTTGATCCTCACGCATCATAGGCTCTCTATAGCAAGAAGGCTCCCCGCAATCAGTAAGCATCACATAGTCTACCCCTGGAACAAACCTATCAGGTGGTCTAGACACTCTAGATGATCTTCTCAAGGGCATTTCAGCTTGCTGTCCCACTTGCATATTAGCCACATTTGGCTCATCATTTCCACCAATAGATGATCCATCATCTACCCTTGATTGTATACCTATGGGAGTACTTGGTTGTACCATTTCTTGCACATTTGGTGCATGGACAGCTTGCTATCTATCAACATATGCAGGTGGATTCACATCTTGGAAAGTGATTCTCCTCATTTCCATATCCCTCATGGGTGCCTTATGCATCTTCTTCTCATTGAAGACCACATCATGGCTGTGTATGATCTTCTTTGCTTCTGGATCCCAGAGACGATTGCCCATCTCTCCACTTTCACCATAACCCAGAAAGATGCATTTCCTAGACTTAGGATCTAGCTTCTTTCGAAGCTCTTTTGGCACATGTGCATATGCCTCACACCCAAATATACGCAAATGAGAGTAAGAGGGCTTCTTGCCACTCCATGCCTCTTCAGGAATACCACCATCCAAACTCTTACTAGGTGATCTATTGATCACATGCACTGCAGTCTTCATTGCCTCAGCCCAAAAACAACCAGAAAGACTTGCATTGGAAAGCATGCATTGCAAACTTAAAAACAACCAGCAGAAAGACTTGCATTGGAAAGCATGCATTGCAACCAGAAAGACTTGCTCTGATACCAGTTCATCTTTTCTGCAACTGGATTTTGCTCTGGAGTACAAGGGGATGTGAGCTCCCTCTTAATCCCACGTGTATCACAGAAATGCTGAAAGTCATGAGAGAGATACTCTCCACCATTGTCAGTCCATAGGCATTTAAGCGTTCTACCTGACTGATTCTCAATCAAGGCTAGCCATTTCTGAAATACCTAGAACACATCACTCTTCCGAGCTATAGCATAAGCCCACACTTTCCTAGTTGCATCATCAATGAATGTCACATAGTATTCAGCCCCGCCTAATGACCGTGTAGGCATGGGACTGCATACATCTGAATGCACCAAATCAAGCTTTTCAAACTCTTTCTTTCCCCTTCTTTTATGGGCTGATTTAGTCTGCTTCCCATAGAGACAGTGCTCACAAAATTCAAAATCAGAGAAACTCAAATGCGGTACATAACCCAAATGGCATAAGAGTTTCATTCCATTCTGGCTCATGTGCCCCAACCTGCAATGCCACAAAGAAGTGCTTGGCTGCTTGGTTATTGCAACAACATGATCAAATACCCCTGATACATGTAAGGGATACAAAGTCCCACACTTGGCACCCCTGGCCAAAAGCATCGAGCCCTTCTGAATTTTCCAACTCTGAAAGCCAAAAGCGGTGTGAAAACCAGCATCATCTAGCTGACCCACTGAAATAAGACTCTTGGTCAACTTAGGCACATGTCTCACATGTTTCAAAACAAGTGCAGACCCATTTGCAAAAGAAAACTTTATGTCACCTGCTCCCACTATGTCACATGCATAGTCATTTCCAAGATGCACACAACCTCTCTTTCCACTATCATAAGTGGAGAACCATTCCCTATGGGGAGTAACATGGAATGAAGCACTAGAATCCAAAATCCAATCCTGGGAATATGCATCATCTGAAGTGGTAAGCAACTCTGCAGATAAACTAGACATGAAGAGAACGTCATTGTCACTATCATGTGTGACTGCATTGATCTCCTCGATCTTCACTTTTCCTTTGTCCTCCCTTGGACTCTCTTTCTTTTGATTTGCACCCCAATTTGCATTCTTTTTCTTATCCCTTTGCTCTCTTTTTAGCTTGTAGCAATCCTTTTTTATATGGCCCTTCTTGCCACAGTGGTAACACTCAATGTTCCGTGCCCTGGATTTGCTACGTGACTTTCCTCTTTCTTGGGACTTCCCCCTGAACTGTGATCTGCCCCTTTGCACATTTAAGGCTGCATCCTGCTTGTTGCCATCCATAGACTTCCGTCTAATCTCCTCGGCCAACAAGCTACCCACAACATCATCAAATTTCACTCCACCAGGTGCAGAGTTACTGACAGCTGTACGAAAGGTATCCCATGAGGATGGCAATGAACATAAGAGAAATATTGCCTGAGTCTCCGCATCAAAATTCATCTTCTGAGCCTGAAGCTGGCTGAAAATAATATTGAATTCATTCAAGTGAGAAGCAATGGAGACCCCTTCCTTCATCTGCAGCTCAAACAACCTCTTCATGAGGTAAACTTTACTAGAGGCAGTTTCCTTTTCATAAGTGGCACACGGTTTCTTCCACAAATCTTCTGTAGTCTGCTCATTTACTACTGTGAAATAAACTGACTCTGCAAGATGAAGTCTAATAGTAGACTTGGCTAATGCATCCAACTCATTCCAATCATCCTCAGACATATTTGCAGTCTTAGCTTCAATCCCTGCCAAGGGTTTAATCTGCTTCTTTTGAATAAGCACATCCCTTATTTGTTCTTTCCACAAAGAAAAGTTTGTCCCATCAAACTTTTTAATGTTGAAAAACTCCTTTTCAGACATGGAAGAGGACGCCATGATTCAAATGAAACAAAATCTCAAATGCTAGTACCTGCAAGAGAGAATCACACCAAATACTAGGTGCACCCAAATGTGTATGCCACAATAGAGTGAAATATCACCAAAATTCAAAGCTCAAAGCATCAAAAGATGCATCTGACTCATGTGCATATACTATGCATCCATATGAGCAAATCTGGCCCAAAAGAAAATGCCAATAAGTGCCAAATGACTCAAGCATAAACACCGTCCACTGGCATATGCATCAATTATATCTCATCCAAGAGAGCATAGCACTATCAGTGCATCACCAACAATGTGTCAAAGCTGTCCCTCAGCATAAAATAGCATCCATGTGCAAAGCGTCCATAAAAAATAGCATCCCACAAGGTAATTTGGGCCTATCAGCGCATCCAACAAGGACCGCAATGCATCCAAATGGCCTATAAATCATCCATTGCAACCCAATGCATACCACGAATGAGCACACACTGCTCAAACACTGCAACCAGAGTGATCTGCATAAGGTATGCTCAAGAAATCATAGTCCCACGGTAATGAGCGCTACTGAAAATAGAACCTGAGATGCTTCAAAACATGGGCGCCATTGCATAATCGGACTCAGCAAGAAAATCTGCAAATATCTCTCTTCTGTCAGAACTCCAAAATCCCAATCGATGAGTGAGAAATGGGAGTCAACACTTATCCACTGCCATGTGGCATAAATCTAAGGTTTCAAAACCTTAGAATGAAAAATGCATAACAGAGAGAGGAAATCGAATACACAGAGATCTATAACTCTGAAAATCCTCCACCGAATCACGCAAGAACTGATAGGTAGGGGTTTTTGGGCGTCCGGAACGCAATGGGACAGACGGTTTTGGAAACCGTGGTCTCAATCACTGGGTCCAACACACGGACTGAAAAACGTTTTGGGAAATAGAGCTATCTGTAAACTCCACCGGAGTGCGAATGATGAGCAACATAGAAGTTTTAGGACTCCTGAGTCCACCGGAACTGACAGATCTGCAAATGGTTGCTCCAAACTTGAATTCCAACACCCGGGCAAAAAACGCAGGAACTGACACAGTGAGTCAGAAATCCAATGAAATGATCCCAGATTCAAGAATGAAGGTGTTTCCAAGCTCCTGAAGTGAAGTGGACACCAAAAGCAAGCAATAGTTGCCTCTACAAGTCAATATGGAGTCTTTGTCATCGAACGGAATAGGGAAAAGCTCAAAAAACGACTTTTTCTTTGAAAGCTCTTAACAGGCTCTCAAAACCACTTCGCAAAGCCAAAGTGACTTTTCCAAAGGTTTCTCTAAGGTCTCTGCACACTCGGATGCAAGTAAAGTCGCCCACAAAGCTTCCCACAGAGCTTCTCCTTCCTCCCACAGAGCTGCTGAGCTTCAAGCATTCACGCACGCTCAGCTAGATCACCCGGGCTCTGATACCAGTTGAGAGTGCTCTCAATGGAAGCAAGAACGGAAGAAGGAGAGAGAGAGACAGAGAGCCAGACAAGTTTGGTGGGTGCAGAACCACCCTAATCTTCTTTTTCATTCATTTATATATGTGTTTCAGTATTGTACATAACTGGGGTAAAGGCATAGTGACCTTTAACCCCCACACAACAAGTGTTAGATATCAATGCTCCACTCTCGTGTAGAGCTCGTGTAACTATGCAGAAACCATCTAACTCTACTTGTAAGCCCCCCATATGAGGAGAAGGCATTTGAGTAGCTCGGTTATCCGGTAGGTCCTGGTTTGACACCAGATGGGGGCCATGTGTGGCCTAATGGCTAGGTGGAGTTGGCACACTGCCAACTAGGCTACATGCAAGTGCAGGAAGGCATCTCATGACTGACCGCACTGAGGGTAGATGGAGCTTTCCCCGAGGCAGCCCACTCTTGAGTTGTAGAGCCTGTTTGGAGTCCCAGATGATCCTGGATGGCTGTGGGCCAACTCTATTTTGTGCACCGGTTCTTTCATGTGGTCAGTGGCCTATTTTGGGACCGACCCCCAGTCGACCATTTTGGGCGGGCTGGGTCGGTCACCCAATTGAGCCTAACCGACTATGACTAGTGGCTATATAAGAGCAAGCCCATGAAGCCCATTTCATCACTAGCTACATCAACCCTGATTCCTTAGCATCTAGCCTCCGTCCTCTACTATTTCCAGCTTGCCATCGAAGCTTCTTTCACAGGAGCGCACGGTTGGTAGGCAGTGCCATCTTTTGTATCAGATCTACAGTAATCAAAATTTTGATTCTCCATACTATTTGGTTTTCTCTCTTGCGTACGAGATCCTGTTATCTGTTGAGCACAGATGTTGTATTATTTTCTTACATGGTATCAGAGCCTGGACTCTAGCAAGAAGATTTGGTAGTGTGTTTCTGTTTGCGAGTAGATTGTGAGAGATGGCCCAGCCCGCAAGACTGCGAATCCCACCGTTTGGTTAAAGCAGAAAGTTGGACAGCTCTAACTATCCACTCTGGAAGTTCAAGATGGAGACCATCCTAAGCACATACGAGCTTTGGGACACTGCTACTGGGGTGGATGTGAGGCTGGTTGTGAGACCGGATCCAGCCAATGCAGGACAATAGATAGTACCAACTGCGGATGAGATTCTCGTGTGGACAAGAAGAAATGCAGATGCACTGTGTTCTATTGTCTGCAGTGTAAGTGATTACGTCATGGCGTTAATTCAACATGTCACCACAGCGCAGGAGGCATGGAGGGTCTTGAGAAATCAGTACGAGACCATGAATCAGACGCGGATTCAGAATCTGGAGACTCAACCTGCAAACGAGAAGTTGTCTGAGTCTGAAGCAGTAGAGAATTTCATCACCAGGGTGAAGAATTTGCGTGATCAAATGACTGCGATTGGAATCACCATCACCAGCGAGAATCTAGCACGAAGGTGTATACGGATTCTCCCACCAAAGTATGATGGTCTTGTTATGGCGCTGAATATGCAGAATAGAAATCCACCCCTCAACTTTGAGGATTTCAGCGCGATGCTTCTGGAGGAGGAGATGCATCAAAAGATGAGGACTGGAGAAGATTTGGCTTTCTGGACCGGATCAAAGAAAGGTAAGGGTAAGGACTCTAGTAACCCATCTTCTTCTTATGATAAAAAGAGAAAGAAGAAGATCAAGTGCTTCTATTGCAACAAGGCAGGGCACAAGCAGAATGAGTACCATAAGAAGATTACAGTTGAGAAGAACGGAGTAAAGAAAGAGTCCAGCAACAACACGTAAGCAATACCAGTAGAGCTATTCGTAGCAATTGAGGAGACTTGCATGCAGGCAGTTCATGTACCTACGGATGAACCTTGGATCATTGATAGTGGTGCCTCATGCCACATGACCAGTCGGAAGGATTGGTATACCTCTCTACAGCCAGTAGGGAATGACATCCTGGTAGCAGTCAGCAATGATGCAAAATGTCCAGCAAAAGGAAAAGGTACGATTGCTCTCAAGTTAGATGGAGTTGTAAAATAGTTGTCCAATGTTCTTTATGTGCCAGATATCAAGAGGAACTTGTTGTCCATTTCTGTGATCACGGATCGGGACCTCAAAGTTCACTTCGATAAGAATGGCACACAAATAGTGGATCTTCAAGGGAAGGTCGTTGGTAAAGGTACACAGTGCAACAACATCTACGAACTCTCAGCTTTCAGTGTTCGAGCGGATGTGAAGAACACTAAGTTGTGGCATGAGAGGTTTGGTCATCTAAACCTTATTTCTTTGAAGGAGATGCATAAAAGTGGAATGATTGCCCACCTACCAGAAATTTCAGATCTGCCCGATGTATGTGAAGCTTGCATGATGGGCAAGCAGCATCGGCATCCCTTTCCTAAAGAGGCCAGCAGGGCAAAGGCTCCTCTAGAGCTCATTCACATGAACCTCTGCGAAAAGATGGAGACGGAAGCTTTGGGTGGTTCCTACTACTTCATGATGCTAATTGACGACTACAGTAGAAGGATATGGATATACTTCCTGAAGAATAAAGACGAGGCTTTCAGTAGGTTGAAGGAATGGCATGTAATGGTCGAGAAAGAATCGGGGAGGAAGGGGAAGAAATTGATATCAAACAGAGGTGGAGAGTTCACATCGACTGAATTCGAGAGTTACTGAAAAAGTCACGGGATCAAGAGGCAAAAACCCCTGCCACATACATCACAACAAAATGGAGTAGCAGAGCGCAAGATGCGCATCATCTGCAAAATGGGCTGGAGTATGATGAAAGGGAAAGATTTGCCAAAGACTTTCTGGGCTGAAGCATGTAACACTGTAGTTTACATTCTCAATCGTAGCTACACGAAGGCTATGAATGGGATGACTCCACTGCAGGCCTTTTCTGGTAAGGAACCTTTAGCTGCACATTTCAAAGTTTTTGGAAGTGATTGTTTTGGGCATGTCCCTGATGCTACTAGGACCAAATGGGAACCGAAGAGCCGGAAGTGTATTTTCTTGGGCTACAGTGAAGAGGCGAAGGGTTACCATCTCTATAACCCTGTTACCAAGAAGGTAATTGTAAGTCGCGATGTGGTCTTCTCAGAACAACCGCATTAATTGGAGGAGGATGCTTCCTTCCAAGACAACCAGGACCAGGATATGCATCCAGTACCACCACCAACAGCAGACCAAAATCCTCCAACGGTGCTTAGGAGGATTCAAGATAAAGAACATGAAGAAGAGCCAAGAACATGAAGAAGAGCCAGCAGAACCACAATGGCAACGGCCATTCCCAAAGTGGGTAAAGCAGCTTTTGGATGGCAGAGAACCTCTAGCCATTGAGGAGGAACCATCCAAACACCGCCGGTCCAATAGATTAGAGGAGCAAAGAAGGGCACAGGAACAATTGGTCAACTATTGTTTGATGACAAAAGTGATCCGTGCTAATGAACCCAAGTGTCTTGAAGAGGCACAAGGTGATGCTAGGTGGATGGAGGCTATGCAGTCGAAGTATGGCTCCATAATGAAGAACAACACTTAGGACCTTGTGGATCGACCACCAAAATGCAAGGTAATTGGCACCAAGTGGGTGTACAATGTTAGGGGCAAAAGCAGCAACAGTAAAGAGGAGCTAGGGGGGGAGTCCTTAGATCATTAGTCCTTAGATTATTATTAATACGTTGTATCTAGTTTATTAATGAGATATGAAAAGACGGAAGTTCTAGGGGCAGGCGGAGAACTGAATAGGCACGGCAACCGTGAAGGAGTTATGTGTGCCGGTTAGATAAGAGAGGAGAGAGCGATCATTCAGAGAGATCAATTGAGGCTCATTGATGAGGATCGGAGCAAGGATCAGTGCTATGTATCAGAGAGTACGGTGTTGTACTGCTCGGAGAAATGTTATACAGAGATTCTATTGCATCTGCCTTATTGTTTTATCATGAATGATTCTGTCGATCACTGTTCTACTCTATGAATTTTCATACGCAGTTCTGAAGTACGATTACGCATGTAAATCTGTCGCAGTAGTGCGTTTCGAGTTAGTCTTCAGAGTAGAGAGGGCTAACACTTTGGCGACCACGGAAGAATTCCATGTTCGTCGCGGTGGATTCCCCCGGAGAGGTTGGATGCTCCCCATCTGTAACACTCTGATTCCTCGGTGCGAGGCCTAGCGCATGAATGACGCTGGGAGTGAGCCAGGGGGAACATCGCGCTCTCCGGAACGGCCTCGGGAGCCTGCAACTCCAGTATCGGCACGAACAACCCGCGAGGAACGGCATGACAGATATGTGGCTCAACGTGATCTTCTCTTCGGCTTCTTCACGGATAGTGAGAGTAGTAGCCGCTCTGACACACCTCCGCTGATCCCAGGAGAGGAAGGTCCAGTCGTTTCCGGTGTTCAGGAGGAAGGCGAATCCTCCGGACGCAGTAGCCCGTTCGATTTAACAGGTACTCCTCCGGAAGACGAAGCGTCACCGTTGCGGAATTCCCCACCACCGAGTCCCAGGAGACGGGAGGGTGGTGTGCCTGCAGGAAGCGGAGCCCCAGGTCCGTCACCAGATCCCGGTAGGGGAGGTGGAGGCGGTGGCGGCGGAGGCGGGGGTGGAGTTCCGGCGGTAAGCAGCGCGGCTATCCCACCACTGGTATCCAGGATGACGGTGAAGTACCCCAAGTTTTCGGGACGGGATAAGGAGGATGCGGATGCACATATACTGTCATTTGAGATGGCATGGATGGTGAATACGGCTCCACCAGTGCAGGCGACAGATCTTATGAAGATGGCGACTTTCATCCCGACACTGCAGAAGCAGGCGGCAGTATGGATCGCGCAATATGGAGCTACCCATTTTGCCACGTTTGATCTACTGCGGGATGCCTTTTTGCTCCGGTTTTGGGAGGACAAGACCCCTGTTCATGTCCTGGCCAAACTGGGGAAACTAGAACAGAAGAACCAAGAAGTGGAGGCGTATGCGGCCAGGTTTCGGTCGTTGATCCGCCGCCTCGATGCAGCAACTACTCCAGCAGTCCCCATCCAGAATGCTTACTTCATGGAGGGGCTGAATAAAGGATTGAAAAGGTCCCTGGCATCGTTGGATCTGGAAGCTCTTTCATTGGAAGAAGTCGTCCAAGCAGCGGTGAGGGCGGAACAAGTCCTGTTTACTTCCAAGGGAAGGAAAGGAAAAGTGAAGTATGAGGAGGCTGAGGGAGACTCCGATACTGATACTGAGGAGGAGTCGGATCAGTCGGATGAGGAGGAGGACAAACGTTCCATGAGGCGGAAGGCTGGAAAAGCGGCAGGGAAGTTATTTCCGGAAGGATCTGCTGCCGGAGCCAAAAGCCGGGATAGTGGAATAGGGTCCTCTTCAAAAGTTCGCAAGGATACTTGGTGTAATCGGTGCCGGAATGCAGGACACTTAGCAGAGGAATGCGGTTTGAATGAGCGGTGGTGTGCGATTTGCCAAACAGCGACGCATACCACGGAGATCTGCCGCTATAACGCACGAATAGCCCCGACACCAGCGGTGGCGGCGGTAGTTGCGGCACCAGCCGCAGCACCAGCCGCGGTACCAGCCGCACCGGCGAAAAGACCTTGGCGGCCAAGAACGGCTGGAACAGGTGCAGATGACCCAGCAGGGGAACGGACGTTCCTATGTTTTTATTGCAATCAACCCGGACATCGAAAGGTAGATTGCGAATTATTCAAGCGCCACAAGGCGGAAAGGGAGGCAACCCGGGGATCCGGAGAAGGCAAGTCCGCACCAGCAGTGAACGCGGTTCTGATTATCGAATGCGATGATGACAGTCCGCAACAGGATAGCAAGGAGCCTAGTCCGCAGTCCGAAGAAGTACCGGAAGTACCGGCGGGTGTCTCTGTTGAAGGCAAAGTGGGAGGAAGTGCGAGCGGAGATGTGCTCGTGGTCACACGATCCCAGGAAAAGGTGCGGGACTACAAGGCCCCGCAAGAGAAGGGGCGACCCCCGGCCTTGGATTGGCAGGCACAACAACAGGTGCGGTCGACGGTCGGTGAATGGGTCCAGAAAACCCCAACGGTGTTACCTAGGCCTAGCGCGGAAAAGGCAGTCTCGGTGACGGGGAATGGTGCGACGGTGGCAAGGCGCCTGCAAGGAGACCAGCCAGAAGCGACTTGTCTACCTACCAGTCAGAAGGAGAGCCTGATGACCGGCAAGGAGGGTGTTGAACCATATGATTTATGGCAAGATTTGCGGAAACAGCAAATACACATGACAATGGAGCAATTGTTAGCATTGGTACCCAACTTCCGGAATTCTCTCATCAAACAATTGACGGAACCAGTCAGGGCGATGGAGTCGGAGATGGAAGCGGTAACAATGGAAGTGTCGCCTGACGAATCTGCAAAGCCTGAAGCGGAAGAACAGCCTCCTGTTTTTGATGAAGCGGTCCCGGTAATTTCCGTAACGCTGGAGAACAGCCGTGTGGGAGGGGTGTTGCTGGACGGAGGGTCTGGGGTCAACATCCTGTCCGAACAAATGCTGGTGCCGTTGGGTATCACAAAATGGGAATCCGCACCCTTCGCCGTTCGGATGGCGGACCAACGGAGAGTGCAGCCGTTAGGTTTGCTCCGTGGATTGAAAATGGAGGTTTGCGGCGTAAAGTTCGAAATCGCTGCGGTGATTCTCCGGATGGAGGATATTAGCGGGTCATACCCGTTATTGCTCGGAAGACCGTGGTTGCGGCAGGCCCGTGTGAAACAAGACTGGCAATCCGACCGCATCACCATTCGGAAAGGAAAAAAGAAGCTGAAGCTCTCGGTACATACCAAACAAGGGCTGAGGACGCCATTCCGACCGACGATGGCGGAAGGTATCCATATGATGGACGGAATGGGGGTCGAAGAGGAGGATGACTACTTCAGTAGGAATACGGAGCTGGTAAGCTTGTTCGAGGTAGATGTGGTTGCCGTTTTAAAGCAATATCAGCATCAGCTTCCCTCGGCTCCGCAGGAGTCATCCAGTTCCACGGAAGAACCAGTCGAAGGGAGTCTACCGGAAGGCACAGGAGACATGCCGGACGAAGCGGGAGTGGCGGAGGCGGAAAGAGTTTTCGAGCAGGAACTCCGTCGCTCGCGGAGGGTCAAAGAAGACGAGCTGCTGGATCTTAACCTCGGAACGGAGGGGGAGCCAAAGAACGTCCGTGTCAGTGCAAAGCTCGATAAAGGGTTTCGGGGAAAATTGGAGACATTGCTGAAATCCTTCAAAGACGTGTTCGCCTGGGACTACACAGATTTGCTCGGCATCGATCCCAAATTCTATCAGCACAGGATCAATCTGCAGAAGGATGCGATACCGGTTCGGCAACAACGGTATAGAATGAATCCGCACTATGCCCAGAGGGTGAAGGAGGAGCTGGACAGGTTGCTAAAGGTCGGGTTTATCTGTCCGGTTGACCGTGCAACGTGGCTTTCGCCAATCGTGATTGTTCCGAAAAAGAATTTGAAGTTGCGGGTCTGTGTTGACTACAGAAAGCTTAACGCGGCGACAATCACTGATCCGTTTCCATTGCCGTTTAATGATACTATGCTGGATACAGTGGCAGGTCACGAGATGTATTCTTTTCTGGATGGCTTCAGTGGGTATAACCAGGTGCAGATGGCACCAGAAGATCGAAAGAAAACAGCCTTCATCACGGAGTGGGGAGCATTTGTTTTCCTGGTGATGGCATTTGGGCTAAAGAATGCTCCGGCAACATTTCAACGCATGGTCCAAGAGATATTTCATGATTATTTACTAATCTTTATGCAGGTATTTCTGGACGATTTCAGTGTTTTTGGGAGTCGCGAGCAGCACCTTGAGCATCTGAAGAAATGCTTAACCCGGTGTAGGGAGGCACGGTTGTGTCTGAACCCTATGAAATGTGCATTCGCCGTGGGCAGCGGTATGCTGCTAGGTTGCATTGTCTCGGCGGAAGGCATTGCGGTGGATCCGGCGAAGGTCGAAGCGATTCGGCAGGCAAAGGTTCCTGGCAACGGTAAGCAGCTCGGGAGATTCCTAGGGCAGGTTAAATGGCACAGCCGCATGCTGCGGTATCTGGCGGATGTGGCGACACCACTGTATGACCAACTCAACAAAGTACCGTTAGTCTGGTCTTCTGCTTGTGACTTAGCTTTTCGACGGCTCAAACTGATGTTGGCGACAGCACCGGTGGTTCAGCCGCCAGATTGGGCGAAGATGTTTCATGTCTTCGTGGATGCCTCGGACGTGGCTATTGGTAGTGTCCTCATGCAGGAAGCGACAAGCAAGTGGTTCCGACCGGTGTATTATGCAAGTCGCAGAGGTTGTCAAAAGCCGAACGGAATTACTCTACTACGGAGCGGGAAGCATTGGGGATGATTTATTCTGTAACCAAGTTTCGTCACTACCTGTTGGGGAATCGGTTCACGTTTCATGTGGATCATTCCGCCTTGTTGTATTTGGTACACAAGCCCGAGCTCACTGGAAAGTTGGCCCGGTGGATGCTGCTTTTACAGGAGTTCGACTTCACGGTGGTCCATCGACCAGGAAGTACACATGCCGTAGCGGATTACCTTTCGCGGTTGGAATCTGGCGAAGACCCGATGGGTGTGGAAGACGATTTTCCGGATGCCCAGCTGTTCGAACTGGAGGCGGTGGTACCGGTAGCTCCAAAGACGTGGTACGACGACATGTTTCACTTTGTCGACACGGGCCAGATGCGCGACGGAATGTCGCGAGACCAGCGGAAACGGCTCGCGCTCAAGAGCAGAGACTTCCGGATCATTGCTGACCAATTGTATAAAAAGGGGCTGGATGGTGTGTTGCGACGGTGTGTGTACCCACATGAGCAGGAGGTCATCCTGGAAGAGGCTCACCAAGGCATCAGCGGTGGACACTTCGCAGGAGAAGTCACCGGACGAAAGGTACTCCAAGGAGGTCTGTGGTGGCCAACATTAATGGGGGATGCGCATAGGTTCGTCAAAAGATGCGATGTGTGCCAGAGGTTGGGCCAGCCATCAGGTCGGGACCGGATGCCGCACAATCCCATACTGGCCCTCGAACCGTTCATGAAGTGGGGGCTGGACTTTGTAGGTCCGTTTTCGCCGCCGGCGCGGAGGACAGGTAACCGGTATATCCTGGTGGCGACGGATTACTGTACCAAATGGGTGGAGGCCAGAGCACTGAAGGATAATTCGGCAAAGGCTGTGGCCAGATTCCTTTATGAAGCCATTATGACACGGTACGGATGTCCGGTTGAGCTCGTCACGGATCAAGGTGGGCATTTTCTTAATGCGGTGTTACGGGAACTGGTTACCCGGCACCTAATCATTCATAAGAAGTCCACAGTGTATTACCCTCAGGCAAACGGACAGGCAGAGTCCTCGAATAAGGTGTTGCTCATCATTCTGAAAAAGCTGGTCAATGAAAATCGGACAGATTGGGATGAAAAACTTTACTCCGCATTATGGGCGTTCCGGACTTCCTATAAGGTTGCGACGGGGTTCACGCCATTCAAGTTGGTTTACGGAGTTGAAGCAGTGGTCCCCATGGAATTCCTAGTACCGAGTCTGCGGATTGCAGCGGCAGAGAAATTGGGCTGGGACGAGTCCGTAGACCGGAGGATTGAACAGCTGGATCGGCTGGGTGAGGAGCGGTTCTACAGTGCGTATCTTGCACAGGTAGTCCAGGACAGACGGAAGGTCTGGGTGGACTGTCATTCAAAGAAGAAGACCTTCAAACGGAGAGATGCCGTGATATTGTTTAATACTCGGATGGGTCCGCATCCGGGTAAGCTGAAGTTACGGTGGGGAGGTCCGTATTGGGTGGTGGAGCGTTATGGTGACGGCACGTTCCGATTAGGAACACTACAGGGGGAGCTGTTGCAGAAGCCGGTAAATGGATTTCGTCTCCGACCATATACAGGGCCCATGCCACCTTACCCATTTCCGGAGAAACCACCTGTGAAGATCATTTCAAATGCATTTGTAGCCATTTCGGTGGAGAAACCAATGATGGGGGCTATTAATACGCACGTGTGGTCTCACTCACTTTATTCCGAGAAACGGTGGGAGCAAAGCTTCGTGTTGCGGGGCGCGGACGCCGCCATGCAATCTACTGAATCTTCGAAGTGGGGCTGTTATCAGAATGATGGGACACTTGATCGTTGCATGCAAACAAGGAGTTCACCAGGGCATCCAAAAGGCACTTTGGAAGCAAAAGGGGGCTTATTTCCAACTCTTTGTTTTCCAGAACTCTTCTCCCTTGCATCCCAGCTTTTCGCTGCTATGGTGGTCTTCCATCTGATCAATCCGTTACCTGTTGGGGATGAGGCTGTGCAGTCTTGGCTGACACGAGCTCGTCTGGTGGAGTTCGCGGGTTTGCCATGGGCTACGACACCAGTTCATCCATTGGCGCAAGATATCTTGGCGCAGCTTGCACGCGGGCGCAAGGTCGTGGTGTATGGCAAAACTTTCACCTTATGCAAGGAGCTGGTAGCGGCCCGTTTGCACTTGCCGGTGGATGGCCCCTGCAAAGTCACGAAGCTTACCAGCAGTGCCATGGAGGCAGCTCTCGGCGCAGGTTGCAAGGGGGAGTATAATATGAAGAAGCTGGATGCTTCGACGAAGATATGCTACAAGTTTATTGCAGAGGCACTCTGGCAGAAGGTGAAAGCAGAGTTACTGGGACAGACCCAGTTTACCTATTTCCAGAGGGCAGAGCAAGGGAAACCGGTTCCCTGGGCGAAGCTGCTGGCGGACAGAATTCTGGAGGTGGCCAAGAAGCTCTTGAAGCCCACGGCAACATCCCGGATGGGGCAGGTCTTATTCTTTTTGTTCGGACCAGATGCGGAACCGGTCATCCCAGGATCGTATGTGGAGGTGGAGGAGTCCACAGACGAGGGTTCGGACAAGGAGTCCAAGGAGGTGGAACCAGCGCGATCAACAACGGAGGGAGTTCTGACGCTGATGCCAAGGAACCAGGTGACTCCGGTAGTACCTGCGGTGGAGGTTCTGGCGGTAGTACCTGCGGTGGTGGTTCCGGCCGAAGTTCCACAGGGCAGCCAGCGGAGTAGGCCAGCGGTTCCGGCAGAAGTTCCACAGGGTAGCCAGAGGAGTAGGCCAGCGGTCTCAGCAACATCGAGCCGCATGGCCAGTTTATTGAAGCGAAAGTTGGCTCTCGCGCCGGAAGGAGGCATGTTGAAGAAAACCCGCCCGGAAGCGGAGGCCTTGCAAGGGGAAAGCTCAGTCCACACTCGGGAGGACAGTTCGGGGAGACAGGCAGGTCAGGAGGAAGCCCGTGTAGTCCCAAGGGGGAGTGGTGAGCTGCAGCTATCTCCGCCGGTGGAGACCTATGATCTGGTCACGGCACGACGGTTGGCGGAGCGCTTGCTCCAATGTTTTCAGAAGGGGCAGCTGGAGGAGAATGAGGCGAGGTTGCGCCAGGAAAATGCCAGGCTGCTCGAACGCAATCAACAGCTGCAGGAGCAGTTGGTACGACTCCAACAGGTGGATGCACGGCGACAGCAGGATATGGAGGAAGCAAGGACGGCGATTGTCGCCCAAACTCAAGAACACCTGCGGCTGACGGAACAATTGACGGAGAAGGCTACAACTGCGACCGCCAGGGTGCAGTTGTTGGAAGCGGAAGTGATGGCGTACCGGTAACCCTCTAGCTCTACACGCATGCTGGACGAGGCACTTTTGTTGGATTTATCGGAAGCCTTCGTCGCAGAGATGCAGGGTATTTTTCTTGATCATCAACATCAATTGCGAGTAGAGCTGGAGCGGGCTTGCAGGCCTCTCGACCGACGGTTGGCCCGGAGGGATGAGGATGATCCGGCGGGAGGGGGCGCAGGAACAGCTTTTTTACCACCAGCACCGGTGACGGAAACTGCGGCACAACCGGAGGGTGGAAGTTCTACATCGGCAAATAATCTCGGGAAGCAGACAGCGGCAGGACCAGTGGATTCTGCCGAAGGCTATGTCAAACGGATCGCCGAGCTGGAAGAAGCCCTCCGAAGAGCGAAGGCCAGAGGAAAAAGACCCGAGACCGCGATGATGCCACGACCCCGAGCAGACGCAGCGGCCGCTTTTGTGGCAGCTTTTCCGGAGCCAGCGGACGGGGAATCCTTGGACGCAAGGCACTTTTTGCAGCTGAAAGAACACGTCGCGGTGGTGCAACAGCAGTGTGACGATGCAAGATCTCAGCTGTTGGCACTCAAGCTCGCCCGGAAAGAAGAGCACCAGCAACATGAAGTTGAGGTGAAGAGCCTCATGGCCGATTTGCTGCAGCTCCGAGCTACTACGCCAGACCCCTCAACAGGTGCCCAAACCAAGGAATTGGGGCGGGTAATGCAACGACTGGATAGTGTGGCGAAGAAAGCAGATCGCACTATGCGGGTAACCGATCTCGAACTCGCTTTATCTGAAAAGACCCGACTGCATGCAGAGGAGCTACAACAGCTGCGGAGAACGAGTCATGTTGAGAGAGCAGCTATGTTGGTTGACCTGCGGACGGCATGCCGCTATATTCATCGGATGGCGGCAGTAGCTCAGCAGGCGGGGGCGGCGGCACCACCTTTCTATGGACAGCTCCAAATTTTTGTGGATGCCCATGCTCTCAACCCGCAGCAGCTACCTTTACTTCGACCGGCGCAAGCGGCTCCGGCAGTACCAGTACCGGCGCCGGCGGTTCCAGCAGTTCCAGCAGTTCCGGTGGCAGCGGCAGCAGCGGCGGCGGCGGACGATGACGGTGGCGACGTCGAGGATGAACCGTAGCGGAGAACCGGTGGGTTCGACCAAGTACCGATGGCACATTGGATAAGTACAAGGCTCACAAGGCTCGGCTCGTGGCAAAAGGATTCGCACAGGTACATGGATTCGATTATCAGGATACTTTTGCTCCCACAGCTAGACTAACTACAATTCATAGTGTTTTGGATTTAGCTACCCAGGGAAGTTGGCTCGTGTTTCAGATGGATGTGAAATCCAGCTTTCTGAATGGAGATCTCAAGGAGGAGGTATACGTGGAACAACCACCAGGTTTTGTTATCCCTGATTTAGAAGGTAAAGTCTGCAAACTAAAGAAGGCACTTTACGGGCTGAAACGGGCCCCATGAGTGTGGTACCAGCGAATTGATGCCTACTTTCTGCAAAACGGGTTCAACAGGAGCCCAATTGATGCAAATTTGTATATCTTTAGAGAAGGAGGCAGATGTATGATCGTGGTCCTTTATGTGGATGACCTTGTCATAACAGGGAACCATTAAGAGAAGATCTCGTAGACGAAGCATTTGCTAGGAAGAGAGTTTGAAATGATAGACCTCGGACTAATGCATTTATGTTTGTGGATTGAAGTTTGGCAGGAGCCAAAATAGATCATTTCATAGCTGAAGTATGCTGGAGAGATACTGAAGGCATTTGGCATGGCTGAGTGCAAGATAGTTGGTACCCCTATGGAGGTTGACGTGAAGCTCTCAAATGAGGATTCATCACCATTGGTGGATGAAGCGAAGTACAGAAGGCTTGTGGGCATTTTGTTTTACCTGTGCAACACACGGTCGGACATCAACTTTGCGACTGGTGTACTAAGCATGTTTTTCAATAAGCCTCGGGAGAACCATTGGAGGGCAGGGATGTAGGTGCTGAAATACATCAAAGGCACACTTGATTATGGCATCACCTATACAACGACAACATCTTGACTGGATTCTATGACTCGGATTGGGCAGGAGATGTGGATAGTAGGAGATCAGTGACAAGTTACTGTTTCTCACTCAGATCTGGAGCTGTGTCATGGGTCAACAAGAAGCAACCCATGGTTGCTCTTTCTTCTGCCGAGGCTGAGTACAAATCTGCATGCTTTGCTTCTTGCGAGGCAGTGTGGTTGAGGAGGATTTTGGGGGACATTGGTGTAGTGTAGAACAAGCCCATGCAATTATCATGTGACAATTAGAGTTGCATGGCGATTGCAAAGAACCCTGTGTTCCACGCTCGCACAAAACACATTGAGATTCAATATCACTTTGTACGCAAGCTCATCATGGATGGAGAGGTTGACTTGGTGTACTGTCCGAATACAGAGAATGCTGCAGACATCTTCACGAAGGCTCTTGGAAGAGACTTGCTGGAGAGGCATCTTCGTCAACTTGGCGGGCCGAAAAAGTAAGTTCACTTGCGACATTGAGGGGGGCTGTTAGATATCAATGCTCCACTCTCGTGTAACTATGCAGGAACTAGCTAACTCTACTTGTAAGCCCCCCATATGAGGAGAAGGCATTTGAGTAGCTCGGTTATCCGGTAGGTCCTGGTTTGACACCAGATGGAGCCATGTGTGGCCTGATGGCTGGACGGAGTTGGCACACTGCCAACTAGGCTACATGCAAGTGCGGGAAGGCATCCCATGACTGACCGCATTGAGGGTAGATAGAGCTTTTCCCGGGGCAGCCCACTCTCGGGTTGCACCTCCAACATGGAGATATTATCATCACACAGCTGATGATACACCAGTCATGACTCCGGACGAGATCTGTGAGTGGAAAGAGAACCTTCTTCAACGATTTATTGCCACAAGGTATGTACCAGTCTATGATGTAGACTCAAACCTCATTGGCCTTGACAGATCAGATGCCTCAGATGTTAACATGGATCAGCCCGCAATTTCTGATCATGCACACTCCTCAGTAAGCCCTCAACATGAGGCACACTTCTTGGTAAGCCCTTAGCATGAGGCACATTCAGTAGTAAGTCCTCAGCACGAGGCATATTTGATGGTATGTCCTCAGTATGAGGTAGTCCCATCGACATCGGCTGAGACTGGATTCTAGTGATGTACAACCATCACATTTATGCATGGATCTGACTCCATCTATTGTCACATCATATGTAGATACTGAGCAAGGGTTTACCAATGATCATGTAGTTGTTGAGCAAGTAAGTCCTCAGTATGAGGCACTCACATCTTTTGTAGCATGCAGAGATTTATGCCCCAGTGCATTAAACTCCTCAGGTGATTCCATTCCAGCATCCATTACTGATGTTTTCACCTCTAATATAGAGCACATCATCTCCTTGGACACAGTTTCCACGAGTAGTACAGATCAGCAGATCCATCTTCAAGACATCTGAGCATTGGCTCAATCATGCCGCATTGCACCCTTGGATCCAGTTATCACCACCACTTTCGAGGAGCAGATCATTCCTTAGCATGAGGATACCTATGCATCAATGCGGTCCTGCCCCAGTGCAGTGGACATCATCAGGTTCAACCATAGCACAACTTGGGGAGACTTAGTGTTTCATCATGTACTTATGGCTGTCGTATACAGTCCATACTTGATGCAGATAAGTGGTTGGATCCACAACTACAGATCAATCCCTACATTAGCATTCGACACCTCATTTGCCTCAAGGACATCTTATGCATTCACAGATGTATTTCAAGCTTCTAGGCCTTTAGACTATTAGCTCCTTCTCGATGAGCCTATGACAGATGCTACACCTCATGCTGATGGATGTTTATCCATGCACACATTAGACGACCTTCAGCTCATGATAGTTGAGCATACAGGTTTGACGGGTTGCCATACCTTGTTAGTTTTATGGGCCTCTTCATCAATAGAATAGTGTATCATACTTGTACCTTTGGCCCCAGATTTTCAGCCCTTGGATCTCACTCTGTCCACATCGACTATGCGGTCTTCTTCGACCCGGCATCACATTCAACAGAGATTACATTGCTACAGCAAACCTCACACATTGTTGTCAGTTCTTTTGGGTTGGCGACACTCTCGTATGTCACAATTAATAGAGCCTTCTACTCCAATATACTCCTTGGGGGAGCTATGCAAGCATGAATGATTCATAGATGCCACTCCAATGGTTCTTGGAGTTGCTGCAAATGTGAATCCACAAAAGGGAAAGGGGAGAAGGAGAGGAGGAGAAGAAGGGAGGGGGAAAGAAGAGGAGGAGGGAGGAGAAGGCAATGAGAAGGAAGAAGGGGGAAGGGGGTATGTGGCATTCACAAGAGCCAAGAGCAAGAAGAACATGAACAATATCATTGAAAGGAAGAGAGAGCTTCTATTAACTTGCAATCAACAATTGAAGATCAAAATTTGGCTTTTAGCCTTTTATACAAGTCACCTTTTGAAGGGAGGGAAAACCATATTCTCTCTTCTATTTCTACCTCTTGGTGTTCTATTCTTGTATTTTTACATCCCTCTTGGGTTGGTATGGCTCCAAGATAGCTCCAGCAAAATCCTAGACTATAGAATTACATTGGAAGGTGCAAAATGAGGTAGTGTCAACCCATGCACTTAACATATCCCCCTTCTTGTAGTTTACCCATCCATGGAACAAGACTTGGCAATGGAGGCAGTAGTGATATGGATTGAATGATGGGGTGGTGATTGAGCAATATTTGAGAGATGGGACAAAAAGGATGATGCGGCACCAAAAAATGTGTGTGAAAATATCTTTGAATGCTCTTATGTGGTAGGCATGGAGATGGCACATGCAAAGATAGAGCCATATGATTTGATTCATTTATTGGGGTCAAAAAACAACTCCTATCAAATTTTGAGCTATGGTTCTTCCACCTATTGTTGGTAGGCCAGAATGTTGCAGAAATTGTTGGTATGGTTCTTCCACCTATTGTCGGTAGGCCAAAATGTTGCAGATAAAAATTATGAGTAGCCAAAAAAAAAGGATAAATGTGACCAGAACTAGATCAGGGATGACTTCATATGGTTCAATGAAGTGTTGCATATGGTAGATGAGGGCCAGGGCTACTATGGGGAATTTAAACGAGGCAAGTTGTATAATACATCAGGATCATTCTCTTTCAACTACTTGAAAAAAATCCACTTCCACTGGTGAGGCAAAGGCATATATATAGAGGGTGGTTCTGTAGCTTGCACTTGGCAGAGCAATAGATTTGCCAAAATTGGGACTGGTTCAAAAAGGGCTTTTCCACGCTGGTTGCAACCCTGCATCAGTATCCAAAATGGAAGCTAGGAGACATTTGGAACTCCGTATAGTTGCCTCTAGTCTCGCATGGATTGGCTTGGCACCATGAATGGATTGGCTAGACTTCTGTAATCAACATCCTTGAGGTGAAAACTTTGCAGTTTCCCCTTCCAAAGACTTAACTTGGTAATATCTTTGAATGGCCACACATGGCTGATGATTTGGTACCATTGGGGATTTAAGAGAAGGACTTCTGTTGAATGATCATACCCACCAATTGGAAAATTGTCCAATTCGTTGGTGGGATGCTCTGAAGGGAATTGTATGTCCTCAAAATGGGCTAGCCTCAATATTCTTTGGACCTGCTGATCAAGAGCATAGTTAGTGGGTCAATCATCTAAGGCTTCTCCAATTGGGATGTCAACTAACCCTACTTGTGTGTGAATGGAGGTGGTGTGTTGTGATGTGTTTAGGAGTGGAGAGGAGGATGGGTCAATTGGGGTAGGAGTGACTAATGGAGTGGACTGTGAAGTAGAAGACTGTGTAGAGGTTGAGGAGTGAGGCTGTTCGGTAGATTGGAAAATTGCAAGGACGGTGACATAGCATCTATCAAGTCTAGCCTCCCTTCTATAGTCACCTACTTGACCATTGCACCAAGAATAATCTCCATCAATATTAGTGTCAACCAATTGTAGTAAATCTTTGAGCTCCTCCCAGGAAGCTAATTCAGCCCCTCTTCAAGCCATCTATCCCTTTTTCTTTCTACCATATTAAAGTCACCAAGGGCAATAAATTTGCCTTCTACAACATCAAGAGATTCCCACATTAACTTTCTATCTATAGCATAGTTGGGGGCATATATTGATATGATTGAGATATCCTTACCCTTCATTGAACATTTTAGCAGATATCCATATGTTCTGAGTGTTACGTCAGCCATAATCCTGGCTTTGTCTAGTGTGGTTACAGTGAAGCGGGAAACCAAAGGGCTCGACAATGCTTGCATCAATAGGGAGTGCAATATTAAGGCCTAAAGGGCAATAAGGTTCTAAGGTCCATTATGGACAAGTGTCACTCAATTGGGCTCCAAGTGGCAAGCAATGGGTTCAAGGGAGATTCTAGAGGGAGGCTCCACAAAAAGAGAAGGAACTAAGGGTAAGAGTTCACGTAGTTACGCCACAAGGAGGACTCTGGAATCGTGGCTAGGTGGAGAATCTAAGAGAGCCCTTTAAGGTCATGTTACAGTGGTATCAGAGCGAAGGGGAGTTTTGGGAAGGTGAAAGCAAAGGGGACGAGAGTAACGGCATCAAGAAATACAAGGCTACGAGCATCAAGAAAAGACCTTCATGCTTGGAGCCATGCACGCACTGTTTATATCTATAGTGTACAATGTAGATTCGCAGAATGGCACAGTTCAATGGCAGTTGCGATTCAATGGCGCAGCAACGCTATAGTAGCCTGGGGCGATGATCTTTGGAGAACTGTGCATACTGCCGCTTGCACATTGTCATGTAGTACTAGTAGGCCACTAGTACTAGCCTACTGTCAAACACAGTTGTGCTAGTAGGCCACTAGTACTAGCCTACTGTCAAACACAGTTGTGCTGCAGGACTCAGAAGCATTGCAAGCCTATGAAGGCTATGGGTCTGAAGCTTTTCAATTTCTAAGGCTACATGCAACCATTGTCATCACTACGGGAGCGAGACCAGAGAGGGTGTCAGTACTGCAGCCTTTGATGGGTCTAAACTCTAGGGGCAGCTTATGGATTTCGATAGACAATTGAAAGCAAATCGATGCCTTTGTTTGTTCGTCGATCTGCATGCTGGAGATTCATTGAACACCACATCATCTAAGGTCTTTTGACCTTTAGAAAAAAACCCACGTCATCCCTCCTTTTTTACCCCTCTTCACAGTTTAAGACCTCCCCTCTTTTTCCAAAGGATCTAAGGACCTTTTTACCCCTTTCTCTCTTTCAAGATCCTAAGGTTCTCCAACCTTTAGCCTCACCGATTTCAAGTAAAATACTGAGGAGTTCGAGATCCAAAAAAGGGAAAGAGTGGAATTGAAAGGCAAGTCCATGAATCAAAGAAAGCAAGACGACTTTGAAGACAAATCCAATACCTCGAACAAATACCAGGGAAGTGGGCATCACATTTTTCTCTTTGACATAAAGCGCTTTGCTTTATAATTTCTAGAAAATATACATCTTTAAAATGACAACTCTAGAAAGGGATGGTATGATTAGGGAGGCAGAGTAAAGGGCTAGAAAGGGAAAAGCAATAGTTGAAGAGGAAACACATGAGGAGGTATAAATTGAAACTCAAGAGGATAATGTGGAAATGGAGGATATTGTTTAGGGGGATTATGGAATTCCATATGCGTAATTCACTAAACTTGAGACTCGAATGCAAAATATAGAAACACAGCTAGGAGTTATCAATGAAACACTAAAAACCCTAGCTGAATCTATAACTGAATCTATAACTAAGATGGTTGATTCTCAATCAGTATCTATTAGTGAAAAATCACTGATTCCTCCTAATCAAGTTGAGAGGTCTGCCTCTCGACTTAGAGAAACCTCGAACATCTTTAAGGACTTAAAACTGCCAATTTTCAATGGGGAAGAAAAGGAGCGTAATAAAGATGCGATTAATACGTTCTTGCAAAAATACACCTCCTAAAAATCAAGTCGTGGAAGCAAGTCTTTCCCTTGGAAATAAAGCCTATAAATGGTGGATGAGCCTCAGGGAGAGTGATAGAATTCCTAGGTATTGGACTGAGTTTGAACAAGCCTTCCTAAAAGAGTTTTTATTGAACTATAGGGAGGCAGTCCTTAAGCTGAAGGGAATTGATGAATTCCAAAAGATAAGGGGGTTTGTGAGAGGTCTCAAAGACCCTTACAAGGTTGAGGTGAAAAGAAATTCTCCTAAAACCTTCAAGGAAGCTATTAAGTATGTCCAAATATACGATGATACGATGGGGAAATTCAAAGTTGGCACTTCATAGCAAAAAAGTTTTGTTCCAAAGTTCAATAAATTTCCCAATTTGAAAAGGAAGAGGCACTCTAAGAAGGAGGTTCCTCAGGCACCACCTAAGAAACCTCAAACACAAAATTATCCTCTCTTGAAGAAAGAGGATTATGAAAGGGCCAGGCAAGAAAATGTTTGCTTCAAATGTTTGGGCAAAGAGCATGCTGCTGGGAACTTCCCTAAAAGTAAACCAGTGGGAGATAAAGCCCCAAATAGACCTCCACAAAGACAAGTACATGCGGTGCAAGTGTTGCCACTTAATCATACTGAAAAGTACACTGAGGTAGAGGTCTATCATGAGGATAACACCCACATGTGGTGTCTATCATCGACAATGTGGCAGCCCACCTTTGGTCCTCATGATTTAATGAGGATGCATGGAAAAATTAAGGGGCAAAGAGTAAGAATGATGGTCGATGATAGTGCAACACATAATTTCTTAAACTACTCATTAGTTAAGAAATTAAAATTGCCTGAGAGTCATAGTGCCCATAACTATGTGGTCTCCTTGGCAAAGGGTAGTGATAAAAAAGTTTGGGACACCATGATACATGGTGTAGAGGTGGATATTCAAGGCTATTAGGATGCCTTGGATTTCCAAATCATGCATCTCAACTGAATAGATGTAGTGCTTGGTCGAGAATGGCTATATAGTCTTGGGCATAGCTTATAGAGGAGTTATCTTAATAACTCCATTATGTTTGAAAAAGAGGCTAGAGTCTTCCAGATTCAAGGAGAACATGATGTGCCTAACTCTCCTCTTATTTGTTTGATGGAATTGGAATGACTACTACACCAAGAAGAAAAATTTGAGGTATATCTTTGTGGACTTACTTTTATTGGTGATTTTATGTCTTCTGCATCGGAAAGAAGTAATGTTGTTTTTGATAATGTTAAAAAGTATAAATCTTCTTTCAATGATTTAATGTTTGAATTTAAAGATGTTTTTCCGTTTGATTTACCTGATGGTTTACTTCCTGAGAGAGAAGTAGATCATAAAATAGATTTAATTCCTGGATCTACTCCTATTTGTAGACCCCTGTATAGGCTTAGTCAAATGGACGAACGTGAGGTCAAAAGACAGTTAACGAAAGATCTTAGGAAGGGCCAAATCCAACCAAGTGGCTTGCCTTGGTATGCACTAGTTTTACCGGTAAAGAAAAAGGATGGTACTATTCAATTGCAAGGTGAAAAATATTTTACTAAAATTGATTTAAGATCAGGATATAACCAAGTGCGAATTAGGGAAGAGGATGTCCCTAAGACATCATTTTGTACTAAGTATGGACATTATCAATTTAAAGTAATGCCATTTGGATTAACAAATGCTCCAGCAACTTTCATGACACTTAATGAATAGTGTCTTAAGGCCATATCTAGGGAAATTTACTATAGTATTTTTAGATGATATCCTTATTTATAGTAAAACCAGGCAAAAGCATTTGGAACATTTGCAAAAAGTATTCCAGCTACTTAGAGATAATTCACTCTTTGCTAAAGAATCCAAATGTGGAGTCTTTGCAAAAGAAGTGAAATACTTGGGACATATAATATCCCAAGAAGGGGTTCATATGGACCCTGATAAAGTAAAGGCCATATTGGAATGGCCACATCCTACAAATCTAGAAGAATTACAGATATTCTTAGGTTTGTCACGATTCTATAGGAGATTCATCCAAGATTATGCTAGGATTGCTATTCCAATAATAGACCAGCTTAAGGGGAAGGGAAGCAACTTCATGTGGGATGAACCTCAAAAGAGAAGTTTTGAAAACTTAAAGGTAGCTATAGCAGCAGCTCCTATCTTAAAAGTAGTGGATCCCAATGAACCATTCATGGTTGAGACAGATGCCAAGGATTTTGCTGTTGGGGTGGTACTTATACAAAAAGGTCAACCAGTGGCTTTTGAAAGAAAAAGTTAGATCATGCCCAATGGAATTACTCGGCATATAAGAAGGAACTATATGCTATAACCTAAGCTTTAAAAAAGTGGAGGCACTACTTATATGGTGCAAAATTTGAGATCATCTTTCATCAAGAGAGCATTAAGTGGATTTGTACTCAGCTAGAGCTTAAAGGTAGAAAAGCTAGATGGGTTGAGTTAATGCAAGAGTTTGATATACAATTGACATATAGGAAAGGGAAGTTCAATGTGGTAGTAGACTCTCTTAGCCGAATGACAATTGTTAATGAATTGAGTTTTACTCAATTTCAAAATGATTTCCTAGAGTCCTTAAAGGGGAAATGTGAGTTTGATCCTCACTTCTCTAAAATATGGAAAGCAATTAAAAATAGGGATCCAACTAATTAAGAGGCTTTCACTGAAGAGTCGCATAAAAATGGCGACACACCACAGGTTGGTGATAAAGGACTCAAGTGGAAAAAATATACTATTGAAGATGGCTACCTACTCTACAAGGGTAGAGTATGTGTCCCGGATGATAATGACATTAGGTGCCAAATCCTTTTTGAATGTCATGATAGTCCGAGTGATGGACACCCGGGAATTCATAAGACATATGTGCTTCTGAAAAGACAATTCTTTTGGGCTAGAATAGGTAAGGACGTCCAAGATTATGCATTGAAGTGCCAAAAATGCCAGGTCAATAAGGTTGAATGCCGTAAGGTAGGAGGTCTCCTACACCCATTGGAGATTCCATCTGGCAAATGGGAAAGCATCTCCATGGATTTCATTGTAGGATTACCTAGGACACAGAGGGGCCACAACTCTGTGTGGGTAATTGTGGATCGGTTGACCGAGATGGCTCATTTTATTCCTGTTAGTGAAGATGTTAAAACTCCAAAACTAGCTAGGCTATTTGTGGAGCATATCTATAGACTGTATGGGCTACCAGTCAGTATTGTTAGTGATCGGGATAGCAAATTTAACATCCATTTTTGGAGGGCTATGTTTAAGAGGTTGGAAACCTCATTGAATATGAGCACCACGGATCATCCACAGAGTGATGGTCAAACTGAAAGGGTCAATCAGATCATTGAGGATATGCTTCAAGCATATGTAAGTAAACTACAAACTAATTGGGAACAATATCTGCCCATATTAGAATTTGCATATAATAGTGACAAACATTCAGCTACAGGTTTTAGTCCATTCATGATGATGTATGGATTTCAACCATGAGCCCAAATGACAATGGGAATCGAAAAAGAGAAGGTTCAAACGGCCAAAGACTTTCTTGAAGATATGAATCAAATGCTTAAATTAGCTAAAGATAGCACAAGAAGAGCTCAAGATAGAGCACGAAGTTATGCAAACCCCACCGTAGAAAGTTGGAGTTTGAAGTAAATGAGAAAGTCTACCTTAAGGTACCTGAATCTTTAGAATCTCTAAAGATAGGCAAATGTTTGAAGTTGTCTCCTAGGTATTGTGGACCATTCACAATACTTAAGAGGATTGGAGAACTTGCTTACAAATTAGCCTTCCCTGAGGGATGTAGAGTACATCCAGCTTTTCATGTTAGTAGGCTAAAAAGAAAATTAGGAGATGATGATAATCTCATTGGAAATGAAGTCCTAGTTGAAGTCATTGAACCCGCATCTTTACCACATGAACCAGAAAGAATTTTAGATAGACAAGAAAAAAGAACATGACATACTATATATCAAGAACATCTGGTTAAGTGGAAAGATATATCTAAAGAGAGTTCAACATGGGAAAGGGTAAGCAATCTCTAGAGGAGGTTTCCCAATTTTGTTTTTGAGGATGTAAACCATTCTTAAGGGGAAGGAAATGTTACGTCAGCCATAATCTTGGCATTGTCTGGTGTGGTTATGGTGAAGTGGGAAACCAAAGGGCTCGACAGTGCTTGCATCAATAGGGAGTGCAATATTAAGGCCTAAAGGGCAATAAGGTTCTAAGGTCCATTATGGACAAGTGGCACTCAATTGGGCTCCAAGTGGCAAGCACTGGGTTCAGGGGAGATTCTAAAGGGACGCTCCATGAAAAGAGAAGGAATTGAGGGTAAGAGTTCATGCAAGTAGGCTACAGGGAGGACTCTGGAATCGTGGATGGGTGGAGAATCCAAGAGAGCCCTTTAAGGTCATGTTACACTGAGAATCTAAGACAAACCGAGATACCCCTGCATTTTAGTGTGAGTGTACCCCTATGCTAGTGCCACCTTTCCCTCCCTCATGAGTGGTGTAATACTAGTTTCTCCTTCTACGTATGGCTTTACGTCTACTCTCTAAACTAAATCCAAAAATCTTAACTTCTTGTAATGGTAAGAAAGTAGGAGAGAGGGAATTAGCTCTAAGCCAATGAGCCATTTCCTCTCCCCTACTAGGATTTAGTTAGACCCCTAACAGAGTCAAGAAAGATAAAACATTTTTGGCATTCTTTTTGTGCCCCTTTTTAGCTTTGGGATTGGGGCTATTAACCTGAGGGGATGCTGCCTTTTCTCGAGACTTCCTTCTTTTATTTTGAATAGTTGTGAAGGCCTTACCTTGCACAATGATATCCTTACTATCAGCACTGACCTGTACCTGTTCAGATTCCTCTTCACTCAGCCCATCTCCTTCCATTGCATCTTCTCTATTGGAATCTTTCTCAAATTCCTTGGACCATCCTACATCTACCGTAACATCATCTTTTGTTCCTTGATTTTGTCTAATCCGTTCATCAGTCTCTATATCCACCACCAGAGCCTCAAAAGAGTCTTTAGAACCAAATGATGGGGTTACTTGATCTTTTCCCTTTTCTGTAGTAACATTGCTGTTGGAGGGAGAGACCACCTCTCCTATGTTGGTTTCTCAGCACTTGCTGGAGCCTTGGGCACCCACTTCTTTGTAGGAGTGGGTTGCTTGAAAGAAGGGATAGCTTCCTCTTTAGGCTTGCTCCTCCTTTTAAAGGGAAGTTTTTACCCACGACTAGAAAAGCAACACAAGAAGTTAAGGTTTGGTAAATTTTTATACAGTAGGGGCTGCTCTTTGAAGATACTACCAATCTTGTTCAAAAGTACGAGAGTTTTAGGGAGCTCCTCTACTATATATAACTTGATGTAGAGCTGAGGATTCCCTTTGGGGTTAATAAAATTCTCCTTTCCACTCCCAGTACCTCACCTAACCCACATAAGAAAGACACTTGATTATATAGAGATAGAGGCAAATCTGGGAGTTCACACTGCAATTCTAGTTGGACCTGGAGGTATCAATAGAAAAGTCAAGAGACCACCATTCCCAGTAAAGTGGCTAGTGCCTAATAGTCCAGAGTCCATGTTGCAAGGCTCTAGTAGCCATTTCTAGTCTTTCAAACAAAAAGACAAAGAATCCTTTTCTCAAGAATCTTACGTTAGTGATATTCATTTCTAATCCATGTTTTAAGGAAAGCCATGGGGGTTCAAGCACCAAGGAGATGGCCTACCAGAGCGTGATGCTACAGAGTTTGAAAGAAGTTTATCATTTAGGAAATCTATGATACTCTTACCTAGATCAAGTTGGTATTCCTCACGTGAAATGGCTCATGTTCTTTCAATAGTAACCCCTTCTCTTCCTTCAAATCCTTGATCAACCTTTCCCTTTGCACTATTCTTTTCTTGTGTGCTAGTGGAGGGTACATCTTTGCTTCCTTGTGTCTTTTGAGAATTTATTCTATCCTCAAAGGATTCTTTTTTTTAGTAGGTTCGGTGTCGTCTCTATTTTGTTTGTCACTAGATTTTGAGCCGCTCTTGTCACTACCATCTCTTGTAGACCGAGTTCCTTTGATTTTGTTTTTACCTGCATCAAGGGCTTGACTTTTGCTTGAGTCAAGAGCATCTATTGTAGATTTTTTGTCTGCATGTCAAAGAAATCTTTGGTCTTCATCGCCAAGTTGAGGACGGGAGCTATTAGAGTTTGCTTTGTGCAGAACTCCCTTGGCCATGGACTAATCTACATAGGCAAAGCAAAAAGAAGAATGCACTCCTGCAAGAAGGGAGAAGAAGCCCCCTCATTGTTTTTAAGCTACAAACATGTACAAAGGGCAAGCGTGCCCCCCCTCTTCCACCTTAGGCCAAGGCAATCTTGAGTCCATTTCTCTCAGATGGCAGAATATCTTCTTTGATGCGAGAGAAATTGGAGCAGAGGAGTTTTTCTCTAGCCACAGTATGAAAGGTTATGATGTTACCCAAATCTAGGACTTTGTCCGAAAGGGAAATAGGTAAGACACCTCTCCCATCAACACCTTGTCCTAGGTGTTGAGCTCCTGTTGAGCTTTGGGGGTAGAGTGTGATGTTGCTGGCCTATGCAGTACTCACCTCTATCTTCAATAGTGATTCCTTCATACTAAAATTTATCCTTGGCTCTAAGAGCCTAAACATAGGGGGAGGGACTCGAGGCCACTGTCAACATCACTGCAGCCATCTCCATCGCCATCCTACATATCATCTCCTCATCCTTGAGGTTTCTTTTGTCATTGGTAGACTTTGTTTTTCATGTTCGATTGATTGAATTGGAAGGAAACATTAGTCTAAAATTCATTACAGCCTATGTCGACATTTATCCTACAAGTTTTAATATCTCTTGCATTTTCCAAAAGATACTAGCTAGGTAGGTGCACGATCAGGTGGTCCAAATAATAGTGTCTCGGATAGAGCACTATTAGTGACTACTATTATACATAAGTTAACACAAAGGGCTTATGTATAACCAAGTGTAGCCAATTGCAAAACTACTTTTGGAGCTTTTTGGGGGCCATATTGCACCAGACTGCAATGCCCTAGCAGGGGAGATTTCAAATTTAAGTTAGAATGTGCTCTCACTAGGTTTTTTCCAAGCATATTCATTGCCACACTGGCATAATGATGAGATGCAATCTATCAAAAGTTGTTGGAGTAATCATTCTAAACACCATGCAGAGCTCAATGCACAACACATGATCCAAGTGCATAACGTAGCACATCAAAATATCATCATAGGTTTGAATCTTGATTGGAAGGTCATCGATCTTGCGATCTCAAAATTGCTCTCGGGTTGGAAGTTGCACCTCATAGGTGTGATTGCTAGGTTTCATGGTAAAAAGCCCCACCCTCTACACAAATTTGTGATTTACAAAATTGTGAAAGCTTCCTAGATTAAAGAAATGTGGATTTTCCCTCACCTTTCCATAAGTTGAGAAAAGGTCATGAGGGCCAAATAATTTATTATTAAAATTGCAATTAAATAGAGAGCAGGTACTAAGAACAATAGAAATACATGTCAAAGAATCTTGATAAAAAATCTTAGGCTTTCCTATAGGAGTTGGTTTTGGTTGAGGCTTGTCCTTGTGGGAAACCTTTCTTTCTTGGACAATCAGACTTGGTGTGACCCCGTTCCTTGTAGATGAAACAAGGCCTTTATTGCATGGGCATACAATCCCAGCACGCCTTAGATGAAACCAACATCTAGTACCATTTTTGTGAAGGTACCTAGTTGTTAAGATATCAATCCAAACCAGGGCTCTTCGTTGGTATGTTATTGCCCAAGACCACCATAGCCCCTCTTGGAGTCTAGCATTCCCTCTCAAACCCGATCTCCCCTTCCACTTCATTAACTAGCTGCAAGCTTTCCATGCACTTACTAGACAAACAATTATATCCGAGCCTTAGATTTTGATAGGAAACCATGAGCATAGCTTACTGTACCATGACATCTCCTTCCACACCCCTAACCCTCTTCTCTTAGCATTTTCCAAGAACCATTTACAACACTGCGCCCACAGAGCATTGCATATAAACATACAGGGTAGCCATTTTCCAAACAAAGATATATTTTTGAAATCTATATCCAGGATACCAAGGCTCCTTGAAGCTTTTGGTACTTTCAAGGAATCCCACGGAATATAATGCTCCTTCTTGTGCTATCTATCCTCTACTCAAATGAAATCTCTCAGTATCTTTTCAATCTCTAGCCAATGAAACTTATGAAACCACCACAATAGATGTTTGACCATAATGATCCGGGCATTCCATGCACCATACCAAACTCACTTTTTCTACCAGATCTTTTCCTTGAACTAATGATACCTCTATCAAAGCATCAACCTAACACCCAATGTCCCCCCTAAATATCTGACCACCATGCCTCTTTTGATGCATTTAATAGGAAAGGCATCCATCTAATCTGGTCTAAGACTTGAATTAGTTCGAAGCCAAAATGTCCTAGGCCAAACTACAAATTGAGCTGGATGCTAAGCAAAACTTTTGGATAACTCCACACAAATTTGGGATTCTATCTCTTGATTCTTGGTTGAGGGCTCCATGTCATCCATGACCAGCTGTGAGCAAAATTGGTCCCTTGACGGGAGCACTATCCCCTAAATTATTCCCTCCTATAACCCTTTGCAACATGATGGTACACACTGCAAACATAAGAGGTGCTAGGGGGCACCCCTGCCTCATTGATCTCCAAAGTGAGAATTAACCCACAACAAATTCATTCAAGCATATTACTAACGAGGCATTTTGGAACAAATCACTCACCGTGTGACAAAAGGCTTCTCCAAATCCAAGCTTATTCAACATCGCTAGCATAAAATCCCATTGTACCCTATCATAGGCATGATCATAGTCAAATCCTAACAAGACACACCTGATCTATGGCTATGGAATAATCTAGCATAGAGGAGACTTTCAAAACACTCTCATAAATGCCATGCCCCATGATAAATCCATTCTGCTCCCTATCACGTTTCAACCACTTTCATGTAGATGTCTCTGATCTTGCAAGCTAGAGCTTTAGCTATGATTTTATATGAAGTGTTTAGCATAGTTATAGGCCTCCAATCTCTCACCTTTAGCCAATTATTTCTCTTGGGAAAAATCTTGATGAGACCCACATTGACATCTTTTGTTAATTGGCTAGTCAACATCACCCAATTGGCCATTGCCACAAAGTCTCATTTAATGAGGTTCTAGAAGGAAACAAAGAATGGGTTTATCCTCTAAAGTAAGGCCATATAGCCTAGGGGATTTATCCTCGTATAGTAAGTCCAAAGCTTCCCTAGGTGACACGTGGCTGGACGTCCTTGAACACCTCATTCAGGCATAGTGCCCATTCCTGAGAGACTTCACTTGAACTGCCCACTACATTAGATAGTTCCTTCTTAAAAATGTCCGCCACATGCCAGAATTCTATGACAAAAATATCTCTGACTATCCTCCACTCTGTCTATAGCTTCCACTGATTGTTTGTGCTTAACCGTTTGAAATAAAAACCTCAATGGATAATCTCCCTTTGGTAGCCACAAAAGGCAAATCTGAAGCCATGCTCGTTCAAACTCCTCTACTTCGATAGCTTCTTCTGCTTCTACTAGCAAGGTGGAAACTATAGGATCCTCAAGTCTTGAATTGATGGCTTCTCAACTGAGACCTGTAAGTGACCAACTGCTCATTGATTCTCTTCTTTTCCTCTTTGCATCGCCCCTAGGTCAGAATTGGTATCAACTTCCCCCCTCCATACTTTTTCCATTTCATCATAGAAGCCCAAAAAGAATAACGACTTTCAATCAAACTTAAAAGGCATATCAAATGATTGGTTCACCTAGCCTGTAGTAAAAAAGTACCATCCCATTTGAATGTGATATGAGAGACTTGCATCCAACTGCAACTTTGCCCTCCATTGGAGCTAAAAGCCACCGGGCTTCTTCTAAGAAATAGAAACTATAAATTCTACTAGCCCTAAACTGAGTACCCCTCCTATTTTTCCACAAAAATCCGTTCAAGCCCTCTGAGTCTAGCTCTATAGCATCTATCAGGCCCTTATCAAGACAAAGCTCTTCCCAAGTCTCTAACTATTCTCGCAACTCACCCAGCTCTAGAAATTGACTAGTGCAAATTAACTAAACTCCCTCGTTAGCGAGCCTCTCAACTTCTAGCTTAATCACGTCAAAGTGTAGATAACATGTAGTAGTGTGTTCGACACCATTCTCATGCAGATCTCTCTTGGATGGTTCTGCGTCTCTCTTGGCCACATCGGCACACAAACATCCCAAGACACCTCCATAGAATGCGGAGAAAACCCACTCCTAAGTTTTTGAGACAGTGTCTGCATAAGAGGCCAAGTCTTTCTTTGGCGAGTCTCGATTTCTACCTCCTACCGATTGAATGTCGGACTCTGACCCTTTTCCTCGTCCAAAGCAACTGCATGTCTTGAAAAATTCACTGATCTACCAGTGCTCTTACCCAGCGGGGATGACAAACCACCTCCCCCACTTTGAGAAGATTGGAACTCATTAGGGCTCTGTCGGGAACTCCAAGGCAATCAACCTCACACCTCCTTTTCTTTAATGATCCATCAACCCCCTCTCCCTTATGGGAGTGCTCGAGCATGCAGAAGTGTACCAGCAGGTGCACTAGAAAGGAAGCTTGACAACACATAGCACCTCACCCTCACCTTGCTCATCTATCTTGTGCTTTTGCTAAGTAAATTAAGGTAGTCTTTTAAAAAATACAACCTTACAAAGGGAAGTAGATCCTTTCCATGTGCCAAATCTAGGGGCACACATGCTAGCTTTTCAGAAATGCTACCTTACATATAATTCACATAAATAGTCCCCTTAGTTCCATATAGTTTAAAGGTATTCCACTTAATTGAACACATTTCAAAGCTACTCTCCTTTAGTTGCACATGTTTCAAAGGTATTCCCCATGTGACTCACAAGCACTAGCACAATTTGTGGCTTTGCTAAAGGTCAATGCCTACTTAAGGGTGGGTCAAGGTTATTCTAATCTTACATTATGTGGTTGTGTTCAGGTACCTTATCCCCTACTCTTCTAGTCTCCTTAATTCCTCACAATGTGTACTGAAGAAGAGAAATAGAGTATCTAGCTATATATTGTGGAGCATGATGGGCACTTGATTTGCCCAAGATTTAGCTCCATGCACTCAAGTCACTACTAAGTTGAATAAATAGCATTGAAGTCCCATTGCTGCTGCCAGGAAAGGAGGGAGGACCCTTAAGTCCACAAAGGGATAATTTATGGGTGATAATTTATGAAACCCTACATAAACCTTCATTTGTCTGCTTCTTATATGCTTTCACCACTCAAGCTATGCATGTCTCCTATCTTTAGACACTACCAATTTGATGTGGGTTCTTGTTTAATAATACTTAAGTCCACAAAAGGCTAATTCATGAGTAAGCATTTATGAAACTCGACATAAATCTTATTTTGTCTGCTTCTTACATGTTATCACTCGCGCTCTGCATGTCTACCTTCTTTAGACACTACGAGTTTGATGTGGGTTCTTGTTTGTGTCATGATCAAATAATGTAGTTGCGCCCTTTTGAAATGATATCCAAATTTTAACTTCAAATCAACGTGCCACCCAAGATAGATTAGACCATATTGGAGTCTATACTAGCTTTTATTTTAACACTTGAGCCATAATTTTGCATTTAAGTTCAAATTTTTGGGGGATTTGGTGGTACTAGATTGCATGCAATCAATTGGTATTTGCCCATATGTTTTAGCACAAATTTCTAAACATGGAGTGTTGTCTTTATATTTATGGAAAGGGAATGTTTTGATGTATATTGCCATTAAGTTCATGATACTTGCCCAAGCTAGAAATGGGCAAGAAAGCTTGATGCAGCACAAGGTCAATCTTAGGACAAAACTTGAGACTCAAAAGAAAAGTAACAATTGCAAATAACCTTGCAATGAGGAGTAAGGTTTATCAACACTAATGTGACCAATGCCATAAATTGATTCTTAATTACAACCACATTAGATGGGAGCAAGCCATTCAATAGATGGTTGTAGAAAGGCTCCATAAAGCAAGTAGCAGCAAGAGGACTTAAAGTTGAATGTAGAACATTGAGACATTTTACATGTAAGAAGAGCATCAAGCCTAGAAGTAAATCTTTATGCTTTATTGTGTTTGTGAAATGATGTAGCGTAACTACCACATGAGTGATATCTACAAGCAACATGCTTGGGATACATTGATATGTAAACATGGCTAAGTGGTGTAGATCATTTCTATGTGGTAAAGCCATGGGTTTACACACTAGCCTTTTAGAAATGTTGTCTCGCATAATATTCTAGGTAACATTTAAAAGGTACTCTCCTTTAGATGGATACTAATGCTAGAAAAGACCATCCATCAATGTATTTCATATGGATTGAAGTTTGAAAACCCCATTTAAAATCTAAGAGACTCTTTATTTTCAGGTTTTGAAAATTTACGAAATCTCTTGATTTTAAGGTTAAGATGAAATTACATTCTTTTTAAAGGTGAGAGTGAATAGTAGCCTTGAAATTATTGTTGAGGTTAGGCTTATGTGCTTTTTAATTTTCAATACATAAATATTTTTTGTGTGAACACTTATATATGAGTAGATGGTAAGCCGTCAAAGACACGTTGAGAGTATGAGTAGATGGTGGCACACTGGTTGATATTGTGATGCCAAAAATTGATATTTTTAATTTGGCATTGGTATTGTTTTTCTCTATGTTTGATAAGAGTTTGAGTATCAAGTGATAGCTTAGCAGCTCTCACTTATTTCTATTTTCTATGATATTGTATGGGATTGAGAGGATGAGTGGAATGGCTCATTGTAAATACCATAGGTATGAATTATAAATACCTTGGTATGGGGTGAGAGTTATTTGTGTATGGGATATTATGAGTTCTTTAGAAAATAGGAAGAGTGAGTCATATAAAGAGGTGGGCTCATGTCCATGTGTTCCAATAATATAAGAGAGGCCACATGCCAAGCATGTGGAAGGCATGTGGAGGAGTGTGAAGTCAAGAGGAATCCTTCTAGAACTCCTATGTGGAATAAGGAGGATGTGGACATGTGGAAAAGAGAGGGTCCCTATGGGCTCCATGTGGGGAGACTCTTGACTTTCTCAATATTTTAAGAGTCTTGAGCATCTTTTGATGGGACACATGGCAAGAGTAGCCAAAAAGGACATGGATGGTGACATACGTGCTTATGTGATTGATGGGGAAAGGAATCTACAGGCAGCAATTGTAAATGGGTGAAGGAGGGTAACAAAATCTCTATAAAAGGAGCCCTCCTCTCCCTTGTTCATGAGAATCTCTTCCACCATTAGGCCTTATGTTGCTGTAGTTCTAGTCTCCCCAAGCCTCTTCCATGAGCCTTCTCTTCCTCTTGTAGATATTCTCTTATGTAGACTCTTGAGTCCTTCTCTCTCTAGTTTATTCTCTCTCTATGAGTAGTCTTGGAGCTTCCGCTCCCTCTTGTATGTATGAAACCTCTTCTTCTCCCTTGTGTTTGTAGTGTTGAGGTGGATTCTCACTCTATTTGTAATGAAGGTCACTTCAGGTTCTCTCTCTCTCTTGAGTGTCTCTTCCCTTTTCTTTCTTTCAAAGCCTTAAAAGTTCTTTCTATTCGGCTGCTCACTGTGCACACATGGTCCATTTGTTTCCCGAGCCACTATGCAAACTTCTTCCCCTCTTTTAGGAGAAATCTATGAGGGGTGGATCGTTGATGAAGGTGGAGTCTTGAGGGAGCATCCTGCTCAGGCGAAATTAGCCTAGGGGAGGGTAGTTTTCATGATAGTTTAACCCCCTGTTAGTGTTTTGCTCATAACTTTCTGCTCGATAGTCCGATTGTAATGAAATTTATATCACGTGAAGCTCTCTTCAAGGCGCATGTTTCTATGTGATCAGGTCTTAATCAGATACTGTTGCAAAAAGTTATGAGTCTCTGTGTCTGATAGTCTGTTTTCATGATAGTTTTTACCCCCGTCTAGTAAACTGTCCATAACTTTTTGGCCGCTTCTTGGTTTCTTACGAAACATATATCAGTTCGAAGCTCTCTTTAAGGGCATGTCTCCATGTACTTAGATCTTGAATCAGATGCTGGTGCAGAATGTTATGAGTCTCTGTGTTTGACAGTCTATTTTCATGACAGTTTTTACCCCCTTCCAGTAAACTGTCCATATCTCTTCAACCGTCTGTCTGTTTTCAATGAAACTTATATCAGCGCGAAGCTCATCTCAAGGCGCATGTATTTGTGTACTTGAATCTTTGATATCATGTCTCTACTAAAAGTTGTAGGCCTCTGTGTCTAGTGATAGTTTGTAGAGTGTCTTGAGCTAAGTATAAAGGTATCTATGAAGGAGGTGCAATGTTTCCTTGGAATCTACCCATCCGACCTAATCAGCCCCTTCAAACTCCTAGATATATATCAGTTCATGTCATGTTGAGCTGCAAGATCTTCTTTCAACAACGTATCGCTCTTCTCTTTGGTGCAGACCGGCTCGCTGAAATTATGGCCTCTGCTGATCCTTTCCTTCTCCCTATGCTTAACTACAACATCACTTGGGATGTTACCATCTTCATTCTCATCTAAGGGAGGAAAGTATGGTGTGGTATCTTGGCATAAAAGCTTCTTTCTAATCTCTCATTCTCAATGATAAGTATCTTTGGCAATCAGTTCGAATACTGTAGGAAGTGAAGAGGTGCGTGAAGTTTATTACCCCCAACTTCATGTCACATCTTTTGGTGGAGATGCAGGGTACGTTTGGTATTGGATTCATCCCACCTTAATAAACGGTCTCGGGTGTACTTGATTGCATGTTATGCCTAGAAGAGGCATGCGTTTGTATGAGATAAAGAAGATGCCTGGAAGAACTCCGTTAGAAGAGATTTCAACCCGTTTAAGAGAACTTGAAGATTGTGAAGGTGATGCTCAAGCTATTCGCACAGTCACCATGATCATATCCTTTATGTTTGCATTGTTGAATATGTTGATGAATCGACAATGCCGGCAGCAGGCACAATGATAAATTGGGGATTGATCCATGCACTGGCAGCTTGGTGTGAAGAAGAGTTGAGTCTTTGGGTAGTTTTTGACTATAACAATGGAGTGGTGATGCTCAATGCTTTCAACTTCTTTTGCTATGCAAATGATGAAGATTACAATATCTTGAAGCTTTTATGTGCACTTCCTATTGTGAGAAGGGTGATTTTAGAATGCATGTATACACAATGTTTTCATGGTGCTGGTTGGTCACTTATTTTTGAAGATTTTGTTGAGGATCACATTGTGGAGGGTTTTCAACAAGTGGTTATGCATAATAAGTTGGTCTTGGTATACTAAGGCTCTGTGGGATCTTGTTCGGATCTTGTTTGGGATATTATTTGGATCTTGGTGTTTCCTTTTTGTGTTTCATCATGGTGAAGATTCTAGTGTTTTGAGGGACCCAAGGGGAGGACCCGGAGTCTTATCTTTGGGATTTTGTTCGAGGATGCCGGCTTTCTGGATGGTCCATGAAGGATCGGGCAGAGATTTTGCCTGATTTTCTTGAAGGTGTAGCCTTGAGTTGGCATGAGACCTTGTCGGACTCTACCAAGGAGGATTGGGACCAAGTGGTGGCAGCAATGAAGTAGAGATTTGGGGCAGTGGAGTCGGCAAATGCTTTGATGTTGCAGTTGGACCGGTTCTATCAAGGAGAGGGTGAGTTGGTCTCTGCGTTGGCAATCCGATATGAAACTTTATGGACAAAGTATGAAAGGGCAGCTTTGCGAGCTGTGGCATCTACATCATCGGCCCCTCAAAGTCTCTCAGGGATGGAGCACTTAAAGATGAGCAAATTTGTTATGGCTTTGGAGCCTCGTCTTCGCTCAAAGGTAATGAGTAAAGATCCAACAACATACGTGGAAGCGCTTTGCATTGCGACCAAGAAAGAAGCTTCTCTAAAGATCGAATCCTCTTTCGTGTCTTCAACAGCTTTAACTTCTAAGGTGGAGGTAATGGGCATTCCTCAGGTACCAAAATCCTCTGAGTTAGATCATAATATCTCCCAATTGATGGCTGAGTTTGCTGATTTGAAATTGCATTTGGTTAATGCACGACAACCTAGAGCACCAAAGAGTGAAGATAGGCCTCGAGATAGGAGTGGGGTCACTTGCTATGAATGTAATGAAAAAGGTCACTATCGCCCCGAGTGTCCTAGATTGAGAAAGAAAGAAGAAAAACAAGTATCCTTGTTAGAAGCTTCTTCAGGGGATGAGGAAAGAGAGGTAATGATGGCTAAACGGGGGCGTGGTAAACCAAAAGAAGAAGAAGAAAGCAAGGAAGAAGTAGATGAGGAACATCAGGAAGAGGAACACCGTAGTAAGAAAAAGAAGGCATCTAGAAGGAGAATTAGCCAGTCAGACTTTCCTTTAGGACAAGGAATTGGAAGCTATGACTTGTTGTCCGACCTTAAAGAAAAGGAAGCTCATATCACCTTTGGTCAATTACTTGCTTTGTCTCCAAAACTACGGAAGGAATGGGGAAAACTAGCAAGCACAAGGGTGCCAAAGAAGAAAAAGAAGAAAAGTGCCAATCTTGCTGTTCAAAAGGTAGATATAGATGTTGGTGATGATGTCCCTGTGGTTGATGTGATCATTGATGGTCAAGTGATTTCTAATGTGTACATTGATGGGGGTGCATCGATTAATGTCATGAGTGAGAAGACCATGATTGATGTTGATTTAAAATACTCTAGTACTACCTCTCCTTATCGCATCAAATTGGCTGACAACACTAGGGTTAAGACCTTAGGAGTTGTGAAGAATCTAGAAGTGGATGTATGTGGAATTTCTGTGCCGACTACTTTTCAGGTGATCCCTACCAAGCCAAATGCACGTGTCTATCCATTGATTTTGGGAAGACCTTGGCTACGCAAGGTGAAGGCTGTTAAAAAGTGGGATACTAGAGAATTGATTTTGCAGGGAAATGATAAGAAGGTGCGCTACAACATCAGAAGCCGCAAAAAGGAAGTTGTCAAGGAGGAGTCTTCAACATCAGAGAGTTCAAGCTCTAACTTAACCGATGAAGAAGAAGAGACAGGGTGTAGCTCCGAGGAGTCCAACTCAGAGGGTGAGGTGGAAGGAGTGGCCTTTGGTCTTTGTCTTGGTGCTGATCGGGATGAGTCAAGAAGGAACAAGGTGGTGGTGCAAGAAGATCCTGTAGAGACACTTCATGTGGAGGATGTGGAGCACACTAAATGACGCCAATGCAATGAAGAGCTTCTTGGTGATTCTCTATCAGGTAGTGAGAAGCTCCAGTACTTGGATATGCTAGATGATTTTCCATGTCTCTTTGCAACAAGTTATTCACAGGTTCGTCCAGTCTCTCTTGTGGAGCACAAGATTGAGTTGAAGCCAGAAAGCAAGCCAATTGTGCAACGCTTAAGGTGATTGGGGGTAATCCAAGCTGAGGCACTAAAGAAAGAGGTAACACAACTACTTGAGGCAGGATTCATCTTTCCTGTTGATGATTCAGAATGGATTTCGCCTGTAGTTGTCACATCAAAGAAAGGAAATAAGTGGCGAGTTTGTGTGGACTTTCATCCTTTGAATGCATGCACTAAGAGGGATCATTTTCCTTTGCCATTCCAAGATGAAATACTATCCAAGTAGCAAGGCATGTGATGTATTCTGTATGTGATGGGTATTCTATGTACTTTCAAATTCGTATTCGGGAGGAAGATCAAAAGAAAACATCATTTGTCACACCTTGGGGAGTTTTTGCTTATAGAGTGATGCCTTTTGGGTTGACCAATTGACCAGCTACATTTCAAAGGTTCATGAGTCAAGTCCTAGAGCCTTACTTGGGAAAGTTCATACGGGTGTTTTTGGATGATTTTTGGAGGATTTTTGCATTTATTCTCGGCGCATAGATCACATAGTGAAGTTAAAGATGGCCTTAGCTAGGATTGATGAAGCAAAAGGGTGTCTAAATCCTAGCAAGTGTCATTTGGCTCAAACAAAAGTAGTCTTGTTGGGGCATATTGTGTCTCAAGAAGGCCTACAAATGGATCCTGACAAGGTTCAAGCAATCACAGCATTGCCAAGTCCTGAGAGTGTCACTGGTGTTCGCAGAATTCTAGGAAAGAGCAAGTATTATCAACGCTTTTGTGATGATTTCACAGAGATAGTGCATCCCATGAACTTGTTGACAAGAAAAGGAGTTTCTTTCCAATGGGGTATGGAGCAACAAGAGTCTTTCCAGCAACTTAAGGAGGCCATGAGTAAGGGCCCAATATTGAAGCCCCCTGATTGGTCTCAAGACTTTTATGTAAATCCAAGTATATCTTTGCATTCAGTTGGTGCTGTATTGCTACAAAAGGGAGAGGCAGGTAGAATGCAACCCATCTATTATGCCAGCCGACAGCTTACAGATGTGGAAACAAGGTATGAAGAAATGGAGTAGCAAGCTCTCTCTTTGGTGTTTTCTGTCAGAAACTTTCGCTCCTATTTATTACCTCGACCATTTTTCTTCCTTACCTCTTAGTATGTATTAGCATATCTAGTTCACAAGCCTAATCCTGGGGGGAGATTTGCAAAATGGTTGTCAGAGCTTCAAGAGTTCTCTTTCTCTTTTGTCACTGAAAATACCACTAGGTCCACTATGGCAAATTTGCTCACAGGGCGGGAGGATCTAGGAGAAGAAAAGAAATGTAAGGAGAACATTAAAGATGAAAGGGATACACCACCAACAGCTTTTGTTTTGTATTTTGATGGGGCTTTTAGTCCTTCATGCCAACAAGGAGCCGGGGGGATCGTCTTGATGAATCCTGAAGGTCAAGAGGTATGGGCAAGAGGACAAGAGCTTCCAGGTATCACAACTAACAATGCAGCTGAGTATAATGCTTTGATTCTTGGTTTGGAGGGTTGTCTTCAAAGTCAAGTTAAAGAATTGGAAGTAAGAGGAGATTCTCAGCTTATTATAAAGCAAATGCAAGGGCATTACTAGACAAGAAGTCCTCATTTGAAGGAGCTTAATCAAAAGGCTATGGCACTATGTAGTCAGTTTGATTTTTGCAAGTTTGTTCATATAAACAGAAAAGAAAATCAAAGGGTAGATGAGTTAGCTACTCAAGCCATTGTAGTACAAGACCGGGGGGTGGTTTCTTTGGTAGACACTGGATGGCCAGAACTGCAAGATGTTCAGCAATATGTGGAAGAAGGCATGTTTCCTCGAGGGTTAACTCCACAACAGAAGAAGAGATTGGTTACTTTTGGCCACGCCTCCATAAGGATGCCTCCATAAGGATGTATATGAATGTCACGAATGGAACCTATCAGCTTGAGGATGTTGATGGCATGGTGATGACCGGATGCACCAATGCGTATCGCCTTAAATTCTTCGATGCTTGACCACCATGAGGGCCAGCAGACCCTCTCTGTACTAGAGAGGATCTGCTGGGGGGGGAAAGATGTGACGCCAAAAATTGATATTTTTAATTTGGCATTGGTATTGTTTTTCTCTATGTTTGATAAGAGTTTGAGTATCAAGTGATAGCCTAGCGGCTCTCACTTATTTCTATTTTCTATGATATTGTATGGGATTGAGAGGATGAGTGGAATGGCTCATTGTAAATACCATAGGTATGAATTATAAATACCTTGGTATGGGGTGAGAGTTATTTGTGTATGGGATATTATGAGTTTTTTAGAAAATAGGAAGAGTGAGTCATATAAAGAGGTGGGCTCATGTCCATGTGTTCCAATAATATAAGAGAGGCCACATGCCAAGCGTGTGGAAGGCATGTGAAGGAGTGTGAAGTCAAGAGGAATCCTTCTAGAACTCCTATGTGGAATAAGGAGGATGTGGACATGTGGAAAAGAGAGGGTCCCTATGGGCTCCATGTGGGGAGACTCTTGACTTTCTCAATATTTTAAGAGTCTTGAGCATATTTTGATGGGACACATGGCAAGAGTAGCCAAAAAGGACATGGATGGTGACATACGTGCTTATGTGATTGATGGGGAAAGGAATCTACAGGCAGCAATTGTAAAGCAATTGTAAATGGGTGAAGGAGGGTAACAAAATCTCTATAAAAGGAGCCCTCCTCTCCCTTGTTCATGAGAATCTCTTCCACCATTAGGCTTTATGTTGCTGTAGTTCTAGTCTCCCCAAGCCTCTTCCATGAGCCTTCTCTTCCTCTTGTAGATATTCTCTTATGTAGACTCTTGAGTCCTTCTCTCTCTAGTTTATTCTCTCTCTATGAGTAGTCTTGGAGCTTCCGCTCCCTCTTGTATGTATGAAACCTCTTCTTCTCCCTTGTGTTTGTAGTGTTGAGGTGGATTCTCACTCTATTTGTAATGAAGGTCACTTCAGGTTCTCTCTCTCTCTTGAGTGTCTCTTCCCTTTTCTTTCTTTCAAAGCCTTAAAAGTTCTTTCTATTCGGCTGCTCACTGTGCACACATGGTCCATTTGTTTCCCGAGCCACTATATAAACTTCTTCCCCTCTTTTAGGCGAAATCTATGAGGGGTGGATCGTTGATGAAGGTGGAGTCTTGAGGGAGCATCCTGCTCAGGCGAAATTAGCCTGGGGGAGGGTAGTTTTCATGACAGTTTAACCCCCTGTTAGTGTTTTGCTCATAACTTTCTACTCGATAGTCCGATTGTAATGAAATTTATATCAGCGCGAAGCTCTCTTCAAGGCGCATGTTTTTGTGTGATCAGATTTTGAATCAGATACTGTTGCAAAAAGTTATGAGTCTCTGTGTCTGACAGTCTATTTTTATGATAGTTTTTACCCCCGTCTAGTAAACTGTCCATAACTTTTTGGCCGCTTCTTGGTTTCTTACGAAACATATATCAGCACGAAGCTCTCTTTAAGACGCATGTCTCTATGTACTTAGATCTTGAATCAGATGCTGCTGCAGAATGTTATGAGTCTTTGTGTTTGACAGTCTATTTTCATGATAGTTTTTACCCCCTTCCAGTAAACTGTCCATATCTCTTCAACCGTCTGTCTGTTTTCAATGAAACTTATATCAGCGCGAAGCCCATATCAAGGCGCATCTCTTTGTGTACTTGAATCTTTGATATCATGTCTTTACTGAAAGTTGTAGGCCTCTGTGTCTAATGATAGTTTGTAGAGTGTCTTGAGCTAAGTATAAAGGTATCTATGAAGGAGGTGCAATGTTTCCTCGGAATCTACCCATCCGACCTAATCAGCCCCTTCAAACTCCTCGATATATATCAGTTCATGTCATGTTGAGCCGCAAGATCTTCTTTCAACAACGTATCACTCTTCTCTTTGGTGTAGACCAGCTCGCTGAAATTATGGCCTCTGCTGATCCTTTCCTTCTCCCTATGCTTGACTACAACATCACTTGGGATGTTACCATCTTCATTCTCATCTAAGGGAGAAAAGTATGGTGTGGTATCTTGGCATAAAAGCTTCTTTCTAATGTCTCATTCTCAATGATACGTATCTTTGGCAGTCAGTTTGAATGCTGTAGGAAGTGAAGAGGTGCGTGAAGTTTATTACCCCCAACTTCATGTCACAATATTCAAACCTTGTCCAAGAAAGACCGAGGTTAGATCCAATAAAATTTGAAATGTTGGGACCTTTGTATTCATAAATGAAGACAATGTACAATAGAAAGTCTAGATATGAGTCTATGGTATCTACTATGGTAAAAGAGATGTAAAAACACCAAGGCCGTGTTTTTTGGAATAAGAAAGAGATACCAAAAAAACTTGTAGGATAAAGGTCAAGATAGGGACCAATAAAATTAAAATTAAAGGGATCTTTCTATTCAATACATTGAATGTACAAAAGTAAGTCTAGGTATGAGTCCATGATTTGCAATCGCTAGCACAACAAAAGGATTATTTATAGGTACCTTTCTTACAAAAAAGTAATGGAAGTTTTATTCTTTCGTTGAAAGAGTGTGATGACTTTTAACACTCAAAGATTTGAGTCAAGTCAAGTCATGCTCTACTATTCATAAATGAACAATAGAAAGAGTCTAATGTTTCCCATCCATGGTGAAAGGGATGTAAAGAAAGCAAGGCGAGTGTCATTTGGAATAGGAAAGAGATATTAAAAAAACTTTTGGTATAAACGTCAAGATAGGCCCCAATAAATGTCAAATTAATGGGACCTCTATATTCAATCAATTGAATGTACAAAAGAAAGTCTAGGTATGAATCCATGATTTGCCTTGGCAAGCACAACAGAATGCTGATCTATACGTACTCATGTTTACAAAAAAGCAATGGTACTTTTATTCTTTGGTTGAAATTGCGTGACAACATATGGCACTCAAAGATTAAGTCAATTCTATTTTGGAACAGGAAGAGATATTAAAACTGCTTGTAGGATAAGTCAAGGTAGTACAATAGAAAAACTAGATATGAGTCTATGGTCTCCAATCCATAGCGAAAGGGATGTAGAGAAAGCAAGGCGGTGTATTTTGGAACGGAAGAGATATTAAAAGAACTTGTAGGATAAAGTCAAGATAGGCTCAATAAATTTCAAAGTAATGGGACCTTTCTATTCAATCAATTTAATCTACAAGGTATGGGTCCATGATTTGCCATGGCTAGCACAACAAAATGCTTATCTATAGGTACTTGTTTACGAAAAAGAAATGGTACTTTTGGTTGAAAGCGCGTACCTATAGCACTAAAGATTAAGTCGTGCCAAGTCATGCTCTATTATGATGGGAGATGTTAAAGTCTCCCATAATGATAGCACTCAAAGATCATATCAAGTCATGCTCTATCATGATAGCACTGAAGCATTAAGTCAATTACTCTATTATGATGGGAGATGTTAAAGTCTCCCATAATGATAGCACTCAGAGATCACATCAAGTCATGCTCTATCATGATAGCATTTGTCAAGTCATGCTCTCTCATGAAAGTAGTCAAAGTCAAGTCATTAAGTCAAGTCATGCTCTCTCATGAAAGTAGTCAAAGTCAAGTCATTAAGTCAAGTCATGCTCTCTCATGAAAGTAGTCAAAGATTATGTCAAGTCGTGACCTCTTATCATTTGTATTTCAAGTTGTCATCATGTGAGATTAATGTTGCCCGAACTAGATATATGATATACTCTTGATTTTTTGATCCTACACTTTCTCAAGGGTGCAAATGGTTTTTAAAGATAGAAACGGAGGGCCATATTTAAAATCTAAGAGAGGATATCTTCAGGTTTGAAAAGTTCACAAATATCTTGATTTTAAGGCCATGATGAAATGACATCCTTTTTTAAAGGTAGTAGCCTTGAAATTATTGTTAAGCCTAGGCTTATGTGTTTTCAAAATTCCATACATAAATATCATAAGAAATTATTTTCTATTGTGAACACTTATATATATGAGTAGATGGTGTGCTCCCTAAGGCATATTGAGAGATATAAGGATTGTGGCACATTAGGAGATATTCATATCTTGTTTGTCTTGTTGGATTCACTCCAGCTTTGGTGTGGAAACAATCCTTGTGAGAATTCTTGTGGACAACACATCAAAATGGTTTGGCTTCACCTTCTCAAAATTGCCATCATATTGAGCATCCTCATGGCAAAATTTGCGGGGTGCAGCTTAGCAAGTACGGGAAATGATGAAGATGTGGAGCTTTTGCTGGCATTCAAGAGGGGCATCACCCATGATCCTTTGGGGGTGTTAGGAGGTTGGAATGTTGGCAACAAATCTGTGTTTTGCAATTGGAAGGGAGTCAAGTGTGTGGTTGCTAAGCCACACTACAGTTCTATGCAAGTAGCCCAGGTGAGTGAGCTAAACTTGACATCTAGCAATTTGGAAGGTTGGATCACACCAGCTTTAGGTGGACTCTCACATCTCTCCTCTTTGGATTTGTCTCAAAATCGTCTTTCTGGATCTGTTCCTCATGAATTTGGATTCTTACAAAATCTCCACATTTTGTATCTCCGCAACAATCATCTTGTGGGTGGCATTCCCACCACTCTTGGCAACTGCACCGCCCTCATGGATGTCCGAATCCATACAAACAACTTCACCGGTCACATCCCATCTGAATTTGGGATACTTGTGAATCTTCGGATTTTGGCCATAGCTCATAACAACCTTACCGGTTCCATTCCCAAAAGCTTATCCAACTGCACGAACCTCGTTGCTCTCGACCTTGCTAGCAACCAACTAACTGGGGTAATCCCATCGGAGTTTGGAATGCTCACCAACTTTCAGGCTCTGTATCTTTGGGGAAATCAGCTCACGGGCCTCATCCCCTCCAGCTTAGGCAACTGCACCACCCTCACAATTCTTGACCTTAGTAGCAACCAACTAACCGGGGTGATCCCATCGGAGTTTGGAATGCTCACCAACCTTCAGACTCTATATCTTTGGGGAAATTAGCTCACGGGCCTCATCCCCTCCAGCTTAGGCAACTGCACCACCCTCACAAATCTTGCGCTTAGTAGCAACCAACTAACCGGGGTAATCCCATCGGAGTTTGGAATGCTCACCAACCTTCAAACTCTGCTTCTTTCGGGAAACTAGCTCACGGGCCTCATCCCCTCTAGCTTAGGCAACTGCACCACCCTCACAAATCTTGCGCTTAGTAGCAACCAACTAACCGGGGTAATCCCATCGGAGTTTGGAATGCTCACCAACCTTCAGACTCTGCTTCTTTGGGGAAACCAGCTCACGGGCCTCATCCCCTCTAGCTTAGGCAACTGCACCACCCTCACAATTCTTGAGCTTGGTAGCAACCAACTATCCGGGGTAATCCCATCGGAGTTTGGAATGCTCACCAACCTTCAGACTCTGCTTCTTTGGGAAAACCAGCTCACGGGCCTCATCCCCTCCAGCTTAGGCAACTGCACCACCCTCACAATTCTTGACCTTGATAGCAACCAACTAACGGGGGTAATCCCATCGGAGTTTGGAATGCTCACCAACCTTCAGACTCTGTTTCTCTGGAGAAACCAGCTCACGGGCCTCATCCCCCCGAGCCTTGGGAATTGCAGCGCTCTCACAACGCTAGACTTTTCTTCAAACGAGGTGATGGGATCGATACCCTGGGAATTCGGGATGCTCCATCTCCTTGCAGCCTGCTATTTGAGTGGTAACAACCTCACGGGTGGCATTCCCTCCAGCCTTGGCAACTGCACCTCCCTCGCTGATCTCGCCCTTGATTCAAATGAGCTAAGTGGTGCAATTCCCTCCGAGCTCGGCAAACTAGGATCTCTTCGACGCATACTTTTGGAGGAGAATAACCTCTCGGGGACTATACCGCCGAAGATCTCCAATTGCAGTCAGCTATTCTTCCTCAACTTTTCTTACAACAGGTTGAGTGCAGCCGTTCCCGATCCCATCGGCCAGCTTCAAGAATTAAGAAACTTATATCTGCAACACAATATGCTCACGGGTCTCATTCCCGAAACTCTGAGCTTGTGCTTCAGACTCATAGATTTGGATCTCTCTTCCAACTCCTTCACAGGAAGTATCCCCTCAAACTTCTCAGTATTAGGCTCTTTGGGATTGGCGCTCAACTTATCTCGGAATGCTTTATCCGGATCCATACCTTCAGGATTAGGCGGATTGTTCTTGGTGGGAGCTATCGATTTGTCTCACAACTTGTTATCCGGTACAATCCCAGCAAGCATGGGCGGTTGCCTGGAGCTCTCTTTCCTCGACCTTTCCAGCAATACTTTGACAGGAGAAATACCACGGGCCATCGGCAGTCTCAAGAGTCTAAAGCTGTTGAATCTTTCTGGAAATATGCTATCTGGATCTCTACCGCCACAACTCGCTGCTTTAAATTCCCTCGCACAGCTTGACGTATCCTTGAACAACCTCACGGGCAGCTTGCCTTCTTTCCTTGGACGCATGCCTGCCCTCACATATCTCAATGTCTCATTGAATGCCTTCACAGGTGAAATTCCAAATGTTGGCCTGTTTATGCATCTCAATGCTACATCATTTTTGGGCAACCCGGGCCTTTGTGGGCCGATCCTTCATAAAGTCTGCGAGGTAGCCATTGCAGGCCACCACAAGCTCGTTATCATTGTTACAGCTACTGCTTCAGCGTTGCTATTGTTGGGGGGATTACTTTGGTACTTCATCCATCGTCACAGTTCAAGATCCTCTAATGTGCTATGTCCAACCTTGCGCCGAAGGCAAGAAAGGTTTACAGCTCAAGATATGTGGACAGCCACAGAAGCCTACGATCAAAAAAATATCCTTGGTGCGGGTGGATTCAGCGTTGTTTACAAGGGCGTGTTGCCAGATAACAGGGTCATTGCTGTGAAAAAACTCAAAGACGCACGATCTTACGATATATTCGTAAGGGATCTGCGGATACTTGGAAGACTACGGCACAGAAATCTGGTCAAAATCTTGGGTTACGTCTCTACTTTGGAGGTGAAGGCCTTGGTATTGGAATTTGTGAGCAATGGGAGTTTGGAGCGACACTTGTATGAAGCTGGAACCTGCCGATTGAGCTGGGAAACACGTTTGAAGGCAGCAATTGCTATTGCTCAGGTCTTGGTTTATCTGCACTATGACTACGGTCTGCCCTGCCGATTGAGCTGGAAAACACGTTTGAAGGCAGCAATTGCTATTGCTCAGGTCTTGGTTTATCTGCACTATGACTACGGTCTGCCTGTGGTGCACGGTGACTTGAAGCCCAGCAACATCCTCTTTGATTCCGACTTTGAAGCACGCCTCACAGACTTTGGCACTGCGAGGCTATTCACCGATCTTTCCAGTGGTGGAACCTCTCTCCAGCTATCTTCCACCTTCAAAGGTTCCATCGGCTATCTAGCACCAGGTAAAGCTCTTGCATTCAGATCTACTCTTCCAAAGCCCCGCAAGATCGGGATTGGAAGAATTTTTGAAACTGCAAGAATCTAGGATTGGAGAAGGATCTATAAAATTCTTACATATATTTAAACTTTGGAATTTTAATTATTGCTATTTTTTAAACCTCTAACTCTAAAAAATAAAATTTTAATTGTTGCTAATTCTTAAACCTCTAACCTACAAAATTTTTGTAGTTTCTAATGCATGCACTTTTGAACTTTTGGATGTTTTAGATCTATAAATAGATCATAATCTAGTCAAGTTTTGTGCTAGTTATATTGCACTATCTTGTGTGATTTCTATATCAGTTGTCATAAGTAATGGTCTTACTTGTGTTATAAAGTTTTGTTTGACTTTGGAAAATTTTCATTCTTTTCTTGCGTGAGGACCACTTAGAGAAGAAGTTTAGATTGATACATTGGTCTCGATCTTGGTAATGAATTGGTTTTCGAAGCTATCCCAATCTAACATGGAACTTGGCCTCAAATGCCTAGACCAATTCTGGGTGTGGTCCTTAACACTTCAAATTTGGTACACCCTCAGGGGGTGCACCACTAAAGAAATCCTAGGTATCCCGTGCATTCAAGGGGTGTTAAAAGAACCCCTCAACTAAAAAAACTTTCCCAATAAAACCATCCCTCTTTACTTACAAACTAACAAAATTTTTTAAAAAGTTGAACTAAAACCCCCCTCCTATTATTGTTAAATTATGTCTAGAAGTGCAATTAAAATACCCCTCCTTTTGAATGCACATGGTACACTAAAATTTTTGGAGGTGAACCCCCTGAGGGTACACCATCTTGTGCACCTCTACTATAGATCAAATTTTCCATAAGTACTTGAATTCAAAATCGAGTTCTAAGTCCTTGCATCAACCCCACAAAATTCTAGGGGCAGGAAGACTGAGGGAAGACTAGGTCTCACTATTATACACAGGCCTTGTTTCGATGATTAAGCACCAATGTTTAGCATGTGCAGTGCACTAATCTTTAGTACGTACACTGAAATTTATAAGGTTGGTATATACCAAATAATGATAGAAGTGTTAATGGTTGGTATATACCAACTAATGACAGAAGTGTTAATGGTCAGTATATAGCGAATAATGACAGAAGTGTTAATGGTCGGTATATAGTGACTCTGTGAAGGTTTCTTATACTGACCTACAGAGAGTGTTTTTCCATGAGAAATTTTTTTTATTTACATGTTTGATCCTTTGAAAGAATAAAAATCCAAAAGCATGTACATCAAGTTTGAGATCAAAAAGCTCATATATTCATGTACAAGTTTGAGATGAAAAAAATCAATCAAGAGAATTTACATCAACAGCTTCATCCTAAGCCAACTCCTGCACGCCAAACAAGTCTATCTCCAACTCTATACCCAGTTGATCTTCTATATCATCATCATACTATGGCATCGTACGTTCACCTAAGACTTGATCTTGTAATTCCCCTTCTTCAATAATGTCGGGTGATTCTTAATCATCACCTTCTTCCTCAATATCGTGATCTTCATCTTCATCTTATATGATGTCATTATGTGCATCTTCTTCTTGGATCATATTGTGAACTTCATCTTCTTTGCTAGAACCATTTGGATTAATTAGATCCGGCATTGGTAGTGCCATCTCCACATCCACATCTCTATCTTCAAAAATATGTTTACTTTATGGTACAACTTGGATCACGTACCTTGAAGAACTTCCAATCAGCTTTGTCTACCCAGTTGGGTTTAGCCAACCCCTTTGTGATGGAAGTATGCAAGGTTGATCTACGATGATTCAAGACCAAACCCATGCATTCTTGCATATAATCCTCATTAAACTCCCAATTTGGCCGGTTAGGGTATTTTTGTTTTAATTTATTGATGACCGCCTGCTTCTTTTGGTCATCTTAATACCACCAATCGGTAGTAATGCCACTCTTGAAGTGATGGGTCATCAACCGCCTCATGGTGGCCATCACTGCTTTGCACTTTCTATCTTCTATTATCTCTCCAGCATCCGTGATTTGATAGGAGAGATCCCTTGATGAGTAAGGAGGACTGATGGTAGCAGAGTCAGAAGGAGTGGAAGCTATGCGAGCACTTCCGGAGCGAGGAGTAGCAGTGGAAGTAGGAGAGGGCAAGGGACCTTATTGATACTGTGTCTCCAGACCAAGTGGAGACCTGTAGGAATGTGAGTGTGCTAACTCGTCTACATCTCCCAAGTCAGCACAACATAAGCTACCCTTACTACTCTTCCTTCCCTTACGAGAGGCACGTGCAGGTGATGACCCCTCAGTCGAAGGGGCATGAGGGGATGACTGGGCAGTACATCCAGCCGTCGGTGTAGGGGAGGGAATTGCTAAGGTCCTCTGAGATAGCAGAGAGAAGAATCTCGCTGCCTCCTCATCACTCAACTATGCTACAAACTCATCGAGACTCTCGACAAAGCCATGCGCAGCTAGCAAAGGAGTTCCCTGAGGGGTAGTCGTAGTGCTACGTCCGAGAGGAGTCGGATAGTGCTAGGTCCGAGAGGAGTCGTAGTCCTTGGGGTAGTCGCCTGAGAGGAATCAAAGTCCTCTAGAGCATATAGATCGTGAGCTCTCCTCCTGTGAGGCTGTCCATACTCGTCGGATGTGCGACGTGATCCCATGTCTAACATAGACACAAACACGAAAACAAAAAATAAAAAACAAACATAAGCATAGGCATAGGCAAAGGAAAAGAGGAACAAGAGGGAAAGGAAAAGAGGAGACATATGCATGATAAGCATAAGCATAAGAGATAGAGACATATGCTCAGGCTTATGCTTATGCATGAGCATAAGAGAAGGGGGAAAGGAAAGAGAGATTGGAAAAGGGGAAAGAGGGAAAGAAAGAGAGAAGAAGAGGGAAAGGAAAGAGGGAAAAAGAGGGAAAGAAAGAGAGAAGAAGAGGGAAAGGAAAGAGGAAAAGAAGAGGAAGAAGAGGGAGAGAAGAGGAAAAAGAGAGAAAGAAGAGGAAGAAGAAAAGAGGAAGAAGAGGAAAAGAGGAGGGATTAGAGGAGAAGAGGAGGGAAAAGAGGAGCATATGTCTGCTTCTCTTACACATATGCTCATGCTTATGCTTATGTATGAGCATAAGAACATGAGCAAGAAAGAGGGAAAAGAGGGGGGAAAAGAGGAGAAGAGAGAAGAAGAGGGAAAGGAGAAAGAGGGAAAAAAGAGAGAAGAAGAGGGAAAGGAAAGAGGAAAAATGAGACATATGCTCATGCTTATGCATGAGCATATGTCTACTTCTCTTATGCCCATGCATAAGCATAAGCACGAGCATATGTCTTCTTCTCTTATGCTCATGCTTATGCTTATGCATAAGACTTCTCTCATGCATAAGCATAAGCATGAGCATAAGAGAAGAAGACATATGCTCATGCTTATGCTTATGCATGAGCATAAGAACATGAGCATGAAAGAGGGAAAAGAGGGGGAAAAGAGGAGAAGAGAGAAGAAGAGGGAAAGGAAAGAGAGATTGGAAAAGAGGAAAGAGGGAAAGAAAGCGAGAAGAAGAGGGAAAGTTAAGAGGAAAAAGAGACATATGCTCATGCTTATGCATGAGCATATGTCTACTTCTCTTATGCTCATGCATAAGCATAAGCACAAGCATATGCTCATGCTTATGCTTATGCATGAGCATAAGAGAAGGGGGAAAGAGAGAAGAAGAGGGAAAGGAAAGAGGAAAAAAGAGGGAAAGAAAGAGAGAAGAAGAGGGAAAGGAAAGAGGGAAAAAGAGGAAAAGAGAGAAGAAGAGGGAAAGGAAAGAGAGATTACAAAATGAGAAAGAGGGAAACAAAGAGAGAAGAAGAGGGAAAGTAAAGAGGGAAAAAGAGAAATATGCTCATGCTTATGCATGAGCATATGTCTACTTCTCTTATGCTCATGCATAAGCATAACCATGAGCATGTGCTCATGCTTATGCTTATGCATGAGCATAAGAGAAGGGGGAAAGAGAGAAGAAGAGGGAAAAAGAGGGAAAGAAAGAGAGAAGAAGAGGGAAAGGAAAGAGGGAAGGAGAGAAGAAGAGGGAAAGGAAAGAGGCTCATGCTTATGCTTATGCATGAGCATAAGAGAAGGGGGAAAGAGAGAAGAAGAGGGAAAAAGAGGGAAAGAAAGAGAGAAGAAGAGGGAAAGGAAAGAGGGAAAGAGAGAAGAAGAGGGAAAGGAAAGAGGGGAAAAGAGGAGAAGAGAGAAGAAGAGGGAAAGGAAAGAGAGATTGGAAAAGCGGAAAGAGGGAAAGAAAGAGAGAAGAAGAGGGAAAGTAAAGAGGAAAAAGAGACATATGCTCATGCTTATGCATGAGCATGTGTCTACTTCTCTTATGCTCATGCATAAGCATATGCTCATGCTTATGCTTATGCTCATTTCTCTTATGCTCATGCATAAGCATAAGCATGAGTATATGCTCATGCTTATGCTGATGCATGAGCATAAGAGAAGGGGGAAAGAGAGACAAAGAGGGAAAGGAAAGAGAGAAAAAGAGGGAAAGAAAGAGAGAAGAAGAGGGAAAGGAAAGAGGGAAAGAGAGAAGAAGAGGGAAAGGAAAGAGGGGAAAAGAGGAGAAGAGAGAAGAAGAGGGAAAGGAAAGAGAGATTGGAAAAGAGGAAAGAGGGAAAGAAAGAGAGAAGAAGAGGGAAAGTAAAAAGGAAAAAGAGACATATGCTCATGCTTATTCATGAGCATATGTCTACTTCTCTTATGCTCATGCATAAGCATAAGCATGAGCATATCTTGAGCATATGCTCATCCTTATGCTTATGCATGAGCATAAGAGAAGGGGGAAAGAAAGAAGAAGAGGGAAAGGAAAGAGGGAAAAAGAGGGAAAGAAAAAGAGAAGAAGAGGGAAAGAAAAGAGGGGAAAAGAGGAGGAAAGAGATTGAAAGATTGAAGGAGAGAAGAAGGAAAGGAGAGAAAGAAGAGGAGAGAACACGGAAAGAAGAGGAAACAGAGGGGAAGAAAGGGTTCCTACGCCCATCACTACAGCTTAAGGCACTAGCTGCAGGCTAATGCAAATAACAAAAATAACAAATGGAAAAAAGAGGAAGCACTTACCTAAAATAGTACGTCCCGCTCAGTGTTGTGGACTGGCCCTACAAAAGAGAGGAAACATACCATTTTTCAAATAAGATGTTAGAGGAAGGAGGAGATTACAAAAGTAACTTCTTGAAAGGAGGAGATTGAGGAGACAAGGAGAAAGAGAAGGAAGAGAAATACAAAAAAGACTAGAGGAGGTGAGTCTTCTTTCTTTCTTGAAATCTCGTTTTTTGTTTCAATCCTTTGAAAACAAGCATGAAAACTAGTTTACATGTTTAGCAATATAAGGAGAAGCACTCACAAAACGAAAGCTAACAAACAAATAACCTACATTGTTGAAACAGGCTCACCTCTTGAAAAACTTCTTTTAAGAATCCAAAGAGGGAGAAGGGTGGAGAGGGAGCACAAAAGCTAGGAGAAGGGTGAGGAGTGGAGAATAGAGTGGGAGGTTGTCAGAAATTGGTGGGAGGTCATCATAAATAGGTGGGAGGAGAGATTGCCTTGCTTACTTGAAAGATTAGAGAGTGCTAAAGAAAGCGCCATCCATAGCGTCAGGTTTCGGTTTCAACCCACAGCGTTGCTATATAGCGACGCTTTTCCGTCGCTATATAGCAATGTTTTTAATTAAAAGCATCGCTATATAGCGACGGAACAGAGAAAAATGTCACTATATAGCGATGCTTTAAGAGACTTTTTGTTCTAAGTTGAACGGAAGGTCACAAATGCTATTTTATAACTGTTAATATATTTTCTTGCAACTTATGTTGTGATTTTATAAGTGTAGATGGAAGGGACGAGTGGAAGCTTGTCTGATGATCGCCAATGCCCGGGAGCACAAAGTGGCTTACGGAGACGTTATACTATCATTGCACTCATTGCAAGTGAGAAGTACGACATCAACGTCGTATTATCATGCGCCACTTACGGATGTATGGGGAGGAGCCGAACCAATACCCATCGTTGGTGTTGCACGTGTTGATCGACTATCGGTAAGTCAAAGCTATTTAAGTTTGCAATCTTATTGGATACCAGGAAATACAAGACCTTATATTTACACAAAATCTAAAAACAGGATGAGGAGGCTGACGAGGGTCGACATGGCCCATTGTCATGGTGAATTACAATATCCCACCATGGCTAACAATAAAAAAGGGACACCTCATGCTTGCACTACTTGTGCCAGGAAAGTACAAGGCAAAAAATATGGTCATGTACATGGCACCTTTGATAGAGTAGTTACAAATATTATGGAGAGGAGTGTAGGTCTTTGATATTTCTAGAGCTCCTAGACATACCAATGATATTTTGGTCAATGGTATCTTGATGTGGACCATGCATGACTACCCAAGATATGAAGAGTGCGCAGGTACGTGGTTGTGTCTCTACATGTATAATGAGGGATTATGCTTTTATGACTCTCTTTCGCACGCATGTCTTATACTAACACATTCACGCATGCGTGCAAGACTTGTTACAAGTGGGTACCATGCTTGTCTTGTTTGTGGACCGGGTTTGAAATCGCTTGCACGCTACTCCAAACATATGAGGAAAAATGTTTATGAAGGTCATGCTCGATACCTTCCACTTGACCATCTTCACGTGGAGGTCAGCTTGATCCACCACCATCATATTTGAAGGCAAGTGATTGGATTCAAGCTTGAAGGATGAATGGAGAGGAACCTCCTCCTGGTATGAAGAGGCTATCAATCTTTCACGATCTTCCTTATTGGGGTCAGTTACAAATCAATCATCTCTTGGATCCCATGCATATCTTCAAGAATGTGGGGGCTACTATTTGGGCACACTTGGTCGGTTCCAAAGACTCGAGAGGAGTGCGAGAAGACTTGTGTGCTATGAATAATATGTCTCGTTTGTGGCCCCGAGTGCATGCTTCAGGAAAAGTTATCCTCCCGAAAGCAACGTGGATCCTCTCTACGAGGGAGGAGGCAGCAATCAAGGCAGACATTGCCTCTTTTCAAACACTAACAGGGTACATGCATTGCTTGAAAGGAGCATTTTGAAAGGACAATAAGCTTAGTGGGCTCAAGTCCCATGATTGGCACAAGGTCTTACAGGTATTCTAAGTAGAATTAGTGTACAGATAATCGTGATGAGTTAGCATAATTATGATTATGTTATATTGTTGACATGACTTCTTTGTTGCTTTGATAGTTCATCCTCCCAATTACAATAAAAGGGTGCTTACAAGAAGATGTTAGAAATGCTATATTCAAGACCTATGGTATTGTGAGCTATGCTTACTATCAAATCACATTGATTGCATTTTCTTCAATTTAAATTGATTAATCTATAGACTGATTATGAAAATATCTTACATGGACATGTGAAATAGGTGGATATCTCAAAAAGAGATCTCCATATCGAGCATTGAGAAGGCTAGGGTGGAATCCATCGAAGCCGTTGTGTGGATAAAAAAGAAAAAATGTTTTTTACTTGTTGCATGTTGGTGGGTACGTGCATAGCTATGTACATAGCTAGTTGGTAGTGGAAATGAGCTCTGGACACCCTCATGACGGACTCCACATTGATGTATCTATGTTCTTGAGATGGAAGATGCTTCTACAAGGACTTATGGGAGATGATGAAAAGCAATGTGGGTACTTCAGGCACTCCACAGCATTTGGTGTGGGAGGATGTCTTTGATTGTTGTCCGGAGCTATGTTTGTCTTACCATGATTGCTCCTGATTTGTAAGTCATATGAGCAATTATATCAGGGATTGTGAGCTTCATGGATCCGCAGTTATATGTGGCAATCAAGTAATAAAATTTGCTTGAAGGGCATGTGTTGGTGGTGCCTAAGGTTGGAGTATAGGCACTAATTGCCTTGGTATAGTTTGAAGGAAGGATTGAGAAAGTGGTAAAAAGGCAAAGGTAAGGTGGCTAATGAAAGGTGACATGGCTATCTTGGAGAGGAGTATGCATGCAACATGCTACGTAAAAAGAAGGGAAGCTCCTCATCGACGAGCTGGCAGGAAGAAGGAGGTGACAACTTGCAAGAGGATTTTGGAAGGGGGTACGTGGGCACACGGAGGATCAACACAGAAAAAGAGCGACTGGAGAGTGCAGGAAGAGAGGCTGATGGGTAGAGAGTAGGGGGAGCTCATGGTTGGATCAGGGGCGGAGAGCTTCTGGGAGGGGATCGCGCTGCTGCAGAGGGGCTCCTTTGGATAGAGCCTGGAGAGCTGGAGAGGCATCGCCACTAAAGGAAGCTGTGAGGAGGAGAACTGTGATCAGAGGGGGAGTCATCGTCATAGTGAGGAGCTTCTGAAGGGCACGGCGCTCACTAGTAGGTGTGGGCTTGCAAGAAAGGTGGACTTCACGTGGAGCTGGGGAGTCGCAGAAACGGGGGGACTAGGGGGAGCTCGGTGAGGATGAACACGATAAAGAAGGTGGCACTATGGAGGTCCTGTTATATTTTGAGGATGGGCTGTGTGTTGAGAATGCGCCATGAGGAGAAAAAGCCTTGGACAAAGTTCAAAGGACCTGAGATTCTGCTAGATAGGGCAACGGTGGCAGAAGGGTGACACACATGTTCCAAGAGCAGGAAGCTATTGAAGGGGATGATAGGCGGGGTGTGAGCTTGCTCGAGAATGTCGAGGTCATAGAGCTTGGGAAGAAAGCCGAAAGAGTTGGGGAAAGGATGCTGGGTATCATCACGTGAAGGTTGAGCAACGGGGGTGGTGAAGCAAGAGTACGGGCTGGATAGATGTCAAATAGCTGGATGCACAAAGAGAGAGAGGTGATCCAAAAAGAATCGATGCTTTCTTCATCGAATGAACGATGGTTACTGAATAGAAAGAGGACTTTAATTGTTGTTGATCCTGAAGTTGATGGTTGACGATCGTGTTGCTAGAAGCATGGTGCGCTTATTTGCAGTTATGGGCTGGTTCCCTATGAATTCATGATCATGATGATGGTTGATAGTAGCTAGCCTGTGGGCTAATGTGAAGAACTTCCTTATCATCATATGTATGAGATGAGCTGATAACCAGGACTGTTTCTTGATGATAATAAGGGAGGGATGGTCTTGGAATGGCATGCATACACTAAGAGAAGCTCTTCGGTGGAATATGAGTTCATAGCATGCATGGTTGTCTATACCTTGAGCTGTCACAAAGTGTGTTCATGGCAGTTATACAGTTCTAAAGTTGTCCTTTTCTTGGATTTATGTTTCATGGGTCTTCTATGTATTTTCTGAGTTTGATCTCAGTCAGTAGGAGAGCTTGTGTTGATGTTGTGTGGTCCAGTGGGTTTTTTTTAGGTTGTCTGGCTTCTAGGAAAATGGAGCCAGTGTATGAATTGGATGAGTAGAGACATTGATGTTGAATGAATGCCTTTTGCCTTGTGATTGTGTTGTTCGGGTTGTTTTAAACGTGGATAAGGGTGGTTGTGAAGGCAGATAAGGCTCTACTACTTTTGTCCATCCACGTTTTGGTGCCTCCACGGAGGACTGTGCACTTCAGTTTACAAGTGTGAAGTTGTGCAGTCAGTTGTAGTGTTGAAGATCTAAGAGAGATGGTAGAGGACTTTCCAGAATTTTGGGGGATGCCATATGAGAATGCAGTGAGATTCTTGGAAAAGATGGAATTTACAGCATTTATGAAAGAAAGGGCAACCCTTGAGATTTTGTTTCAGATCTTGAATTATTATTTGCAGGGAGATGCAAAAGCATGGTTGCAGACTCAAGTTGTTTCCTTCAGGACTACTCATCCTCAGCAAAATTCGGAGTATAAAGTGGTGAGAGTAGGTTTTCTTGCACGGTTTGCACAATGCAAGAGCCCTAATGAAGTATGGAGGGAGTTGTGCAAAATTCAGCAAAAGGATAGTCAGGATGTGGATCAGTATCTCATAGAGTTTGGTAGACTATGGAGTCTATGGTGTGAGGCTTTGATTCCATTAGTACCCCTGCATATGATAAAGAGAGACCGGTTTGTGGCTGGTCTGGAGCCTTCACTCCATTTGAAGGTGGAGCTGAAGAATATTGATAGTTTTGAGGATGCAGTCAGAGTGGCCAAGGAGAAGGAGTGGAAAGTCAAGATACTGAGACAGCTTGGTATGCAAGGGGAGCCTGAGAATCTCATTAGAAGCCCAAAAATGATCAAGGCATATGTAGAGAGAGAGCCGGTGTCTATTCCTGTGCAGGATGATTCCTTGAGAAAGGATTTGCATGAAGCTATGGAGCTGATGAAAACACTCAGCCTAAATTGTGGATGGAGACTACAGGAAGAAGCAAAGGTCAAAATAATAGGAGAGAGGCTATGGATGGAGGAGAAGGGAGTTCAGTTGATGCAAGGAGAGTACCAGATTATGTGATGAGATGTAAGTTGGAATTGGAAGAGGAACCTAAGGAGACAGTCACAGATGTAGAGATAGAGAGTGAGACAGAGGAAGAGAGCATCTCATCAAAGGAGGAGAGTCAGTTGTCTTCACTGTCAAAAAAACCGGATGTTGATGATGTAAGGGAGCTGGAAATCATTATACTTAGGAATGGAGGCTTGTTAGTTGCTATGGAGAAGGGTGTTGCTCAACCAGTTCTATGTGAGGTGGCAGAGGAGAGCCCAAGAGAAGGGGTTGCTGCCACAGATGGCAGAAAGGTTGAGAGACCATTAAAGGCAGCTAAGGATAAGTCTGTGTGTGTAGATGATGATCATGCTCTAGTGTTGAGTGGTGATGATGTGCATATGATGGCTGAATGCAATCAGTTTGTGGTTGACACTATGATTGTGCATGCTGAAGAGGCTGAGGCTTCAAATTCAACAAGTGAGGAAGAGAGGTGTGAAACTAGCAGTGAAGATGAGAGCTCAATCATGTTTAATAGTGATGAAGCTGAAATGGCTATCACTAATGATAAAGTGAAAGACCTACAGTTAAAACACTTAGTTTGGGTGGGACCAGCAAGTGTTGATTGTGTGCATGCAAACTTTGATGTGGATGATGAGGTTAAGATTCAGTGTTTATAGGATGATGGTGATTTAGAGGATGAGCTGGATTGCTTTCTTGATGATGCACTGGATGATATGTTAGCATTGATCTCTTTGAAAGAGAATGAAAACACCAGTATGCATGTTGAGCTGGATGGTAGTGATAGTGTGGTTGATGATTAGCTGGATGCTTTACTTAAAGATACCCTTGTGGATTTTGCATGTGTGGTTGGCAATGACAAGAAAGAGTGTGCTTATATGTTTGAGCATTCTTCAAGTTGGAAGGATGTTTGTTTGCTCTTGGGTGATCTTGATAATTCATGTGATGGGTTAAGATTTGCAGCTTACAAGGTTGAGGCAATAGGGTATGCTGAGAAGTCCCTAATCATACATTATGAGCTAGTTGTGCCCGTGAATCTGTGTGTGAGGTAGTGACCTCAAAAAATGTGGCTCATGAGAAGAGGAGCAAGACTCATGATACAAGTATGATGGCTAATAGCCAGTGGAGTGATGTAATGTCTTGCAGGATAAGCTATGGGATCCTAGAGGCTTAGTAAAGATGTGGGTATATGAAAAGGGCTGGTGGCTATATCAAGTTGGTGTATTGTTGACTCCTTTTGATCCAGGGGGATGGTGGATTATGCATATCTGGCAGTGGAGGGTTCAAGTTATCCTTTTGATTTGGGAGGGGAAAAGCAGAGGCATAGAGTACAAGCTTGCTTTGTTTTTTATTCAGGTGGTTTGCTTATGTTTTTTCTTTAGCTGCTAGACATGAATGTCACAGCAGAAGAAAAGGGGTTGCTAGGGATGTGTGGATAAAAAAGAAAAAATGTTTTTTACTTGTTGCATGTTGCTGGGTGAGTGCGTAGCTATGTACATAGCTAGTTGGTAGTGGAAATGAGCTCTAGACACCCTCATGACGGACTCCACATTGATGTATCTATGTTCTTGAGATGGAACACACTTCTACAAGGACTTCTGGGAGATGATGAAAAGCAATGTGGGTACTTCAGGCACTCCATAGCATTTGGTGTGGGAGGACATGTCTTTGATTGTTGTCCGGAGCTATGTTTGTCTTACCATGATTGCTCCTAATTTGTAAGTCATATGAGCAATTATATCAGGGATTGTGAGCTTCATGGACACGCGGTTATATGTGGCAATCAAGTAATAAAATTTTCTTAAAGGGCATGTGTTGGTGGTGCCTAAGGTTGGAGTATAGGCACTAATTGCCTTGGTATAGTTTGAAGGAAGGATTGAGAGAGTGGTAAAAAGGCAAAGGTAAGGTGGCTAATGAAAGGTGACATGGCTATTTTGGAGAGGAGGAGTATGCATGCAACATGCTACATAAAAAGAAGGGAAGCTCCTCGTTGATGAGCTGGCAGGAAGATGGAGGTGACAACTTGCAGGAGGATTTTGGAAGGGGGTACATGGGCACACGGAGGATCAACACAGGAAAAGAGCAACTGGAGAGTGCGGGAAGAGAGGCTGATGGGTAGAGAGTAGGGGGAGCTCGTGGTTGGATCGGGGGTAGAGAGCTTATGGGAGGGGATCGCGCTGCTGCAGAGGGGCTCCTTTGGATAGAGCCTAGAGAGCTGGAGAGGCATCGCCACTAAAGGAAGCTGTGAGGAGGAGAACTATGATTAGAGGGGGTCATCATCATAGTGAGGAGCTTTTGAAGGGTGCGGCGCTCACTGGCAGGCATGGGCTTGTAGGAAGGGTGGACTTCACGTGGAGCTGGGGAGTCTCAAAAACAGGGGGACTAGGGTTAGCTCGGTGAGGATGAACACGATAAAGAAGGTGGCACTGACGGAGGTCCTATTATATTCTGAGGATGGGCTGTGTGTTGAGAAAATGGTTGAAGGAGAGGATCGGGCATCGCTAAGGGATAGAAGATGACGAACGGGGGGATTCTTCTTGATAGAGGGGACAGGTCATGGTTTCTGGGTGCTTTGTGTATAGAAGAGTAGCAGCAACAGCTGGTCGATCCTGTGGGAAGAATAGTTGACAACTCAGGCTGGTAGATTCTAGAATTGCAGGGGCTTGATAATTGTGTACCTAGGTGTGCCATGAGGAGAAAAAGCCTTGGACAAAGTTTAGAGGACCTGAGATTCTACTAGAGAGGTCAATGGTGGTAGAAGGGCGATGCACATGTTCCAGGAGTAGGAAGCTATTGCAAGGTGATGAAAGGCGGGGTGTGAGCTTACTAGAGAATGCAGAGGTCATAGAGCTTGGGAAGAAAGCCGAAAGAGTCGGGGAAAGAATGCTGGGTATCATCATGTGAAGGCCGAGTGACAAGGGTGGTGAAGCAAGAGTATGGGCTGGATAGATGTCAAATAGCTAGATGCACAAAGAGAGAGAGGTGATCCAAAAGGAATTGATGCTTTCTTCATCGAATGAACAATGGTTACTAAATAGAAAGAGGACCCTAATTGTTGTTGATCCTGAAGTTGATGGTTGATGATCGTGTTGCTAGAAGCATGGTGCGCTTATTTGCAGTTGATGGGCTGGTTCCCTGTGAATTCACGATCATGATGATGGTTGATAGTAGCTAGCCTGTGGGCTGATGTCAAGAACTTCCTTATCATCATATGTATGATGTGAGCTGATAACTAGGACTATTTCTTGATGAGAATACGGGAGAGATGGTCTTGGAATGGCATGCATCCACGAAGAGAAGCTCTTAGGTGGAATATGAGTTCATAGCATGCATGGTTGTCTATACCTTGAGCTATCACAAAGTGTGTTCATGGCAATTATACAGTTTTGAAGTTGTCCTTTTCTTGGATTTATGTTTCATGGGTCTTTTATGTATTTTCTGAGTTTGATCTCAGTCAGTAGGAGAGCTTGTGTTGATGCTGTGTGGTCCACTAGGTTTTTTTTAGGTTGTCTGGCTTCTAGGAAAATGGAGCCAGTGTATGAATTGGATGAGTAGAGGCATTGATGTTGAATGAATGCCTTTTGCCTTGTGATTGTGTTGTTCAGGTTGTTAAATTAAATGTGGATGAGGGTGGCTGTGAAGGCGGATTAGGCTCTACTACTTTTGTCCATCCACCGTATGCTTGCTTGAGAAGCACTTTCCCTCGAGCATTATGACAACTCAAGTCCACTTGCTTGTGCACATAGTTGATGAGGTGGCTATTGCAGGTATCGTTCATAGTTGATGGATGTTTTTTCTCGAGCGGTTTATGAAAACTTTAAAGGGATTTGTAAGACAAAGAGCAAGACCAGAAGCAAGCATGGTAGAGGGATGGCTTATGCAAGAGTCATTAGCATATATTACAGAGTTTCTTGCATCCACGGATCCCAATATGCTGCAAGCTTGGCATAACAAGGATGACGATCGCAACGTTGGTGAGGTTCTCTAAGAAAAAGAGATTGAAAGAAAGATGAGCAAAGAGCAAATGGAGAAATTCAATAAGTTTTGTATCCTCAATAGCCCTGAGATGCAGAAGTGGATTGAGAGATATGAAGTGGCCAAAGCAGAAAGAATAAATGTAAGGATGAGATTCAGAGTAATGTACAGGCGATCGCAACCATATCCACGGGATCTGGCTCTTCTCCCCACTCACATGTTACTTGATTGGCTAGAACTGGCTCTACGTAAAGCCGAATGTGATGGAGAGACAATAAACGAGCATGAGCGAGAGTTATCATCTAGATTTATGGTGCATGTAAGTTTCTTACCTCTTGACGTAATTAAGTAATTATTTGTGGCAATATACACTATAAAATAGATGCATCTTCATTGTTTTAATGATGCTCTTTTACAGTACAAAAAGTATAGTGCATTATGGTCATATGGATGACATTTTCATGTGGAACGCATCGATTCAAAGAGAGTCACATATGATTGTCATGGCTAACTTCACACAAGATAGCCAAGCAAGTGCTTCGGATACCAATCACCTATATGCGACATCTACGAAGTTGATTTTAGACGATTTATTATTTTCATTCTTGATGTAAAATAGTTTAGAACTATTTACAATGGTCCCCATGTGATAGTGAGAAAAGATAGTAGCGGTTTCTTTGCAATAGACTCCACCAAATATTGGACCAATGAAAGTGATACTTTTGTTCTTCCCGAGCACTGTGAGTAGGTGCATACTAATGATTTAATTTATCGAAGCTTTCATTTTTAAAGATCCATTGATACATGTAGTTGAGCATAATTTCATATATATAATTGACGACATTTGGCACCCATCTTCAATATAGGTGGTTTTTCATCCGGATCATTCTGATCCAACATGGTGGTACATGATCCAAGTTGCACCACAAAGTAAGCAAATTTTTGAAGATAGAGATGTGGATATGGAGATGCCACTACCAATGCTGGATCCAATTGATCCCAATAAATCTAGCGAAGAAGATGAAGATCACAATATGAGCCAAGAGAAAGATGCACATAATGACATCGCACAGGAGGAAGATGGAGATCACGATATTGAGAAACAAGACAACGATCATTAAGAATCACCACACTTTATTGAAGAAGATGATCAAGTACTTTTAGGTGAATGTACGATGATGATATAGGAGATCAACTCGGTTTAGAGTTGGAGATAGACTTGTTTGGCGCCTTAGACTTGGCTCATGATGAAACAGTTGATGTAGAGGCTCTTAATTGACTTTTTTCATCTCAAACTTGGACGTGAATATATGAGCTTCAAAGGCTTGATGTACATGCTCTCATATTTTTATTCTCGATGAGATCCACAACAACACAAAGCAACTATAGACGCACTTGATAGACATGCAAAACAACGGGTGCATCTAATAGCACATCTATTTACGTGTTTACGGGCACATCTAATAGCACATCTAATAGCTTGTCTATTTATGTGTGTATTGACACGTCTATTTGCACGTCTACACTAAGAAAATATGGGCCCGTCTAACACTACATTTGTCAACGCATCTATTTGCACATGTATTAGCGCGTCTATTAGTGCGTCTACATTGAGAATTAGACGCGAATTTAGATGCAAAGTAGAGAATACAGAAAGTGAGATTTTGGTGTACATCATTGCTTTCCAAACATTGCCCATGATTACCAAAGCACATAATTTTAACAAAAACATCAATGCTTTTTTGCAAGCCCACATATACAAGAATTAAGTGAGGTGAGGAGAATGAGACAATATGTAAAATAGTTTTGCCAATATCAATGATGGGCTACGGTTCAATCTCATCCTCAATGAGATCAACCCTTGCTAAACTATTGTGACATGAAGTTGGGGGTAATAAACTTCATGCACCTCTTCACTTCTTGCTGCTTTCAAACTGACTGCCAAAGATATTTATCATTGAGAATGGGACGTTAGAAAGAATCTTTTATGCCAAGATACCACACCATACTTTCCTCCCTCAGATGAGAATGAAGATGGTAACATCCCAAGTGATGTTGTAATCAAGCATAGGGAGAAGGAAAGGATTAGCAGAGGCCATAATCTCAGCGAGCCGGTCTGCACCAAAGAGAAGAGTGATACGTTGTTAAAAGAATAACTTGCAGCTCAACATGACATGAACTAATATATATCTAGGAGTTTGAAGGGGGTGATTGGGTCGGATGGGTAGATTCTGAGGAAACATTGCACCTCCTTCATAGACACCTTTATACTTAGCTCAAAACACTCCACAAACTATCATTAGACACAGAGGCCTATAACTTGTAGTAGAGAGGGAGAGAAGGCTCATGGAAGAGGCTTGGGGAGACTAGAGCTATAGCAACATGAGGCCTAATGGTGGAAGAGATTCTTGATGAACAAGGGAGAGGAGGGCTCCTTTTATAGAGATTTTGTTACCCTCCTTTACCCATTTACAATTGCTGCCTATAGATTCCTTTCCCCATCAATCACATAAACACGTATGTCACCATCCATGTCCTTTTTGGCTACTCTTGCCATGTGTCCCATCACAAGATGCTCAACTCTTAAAATATTGAGAAAGTCAAGAGTCTCCTCACATCGAGCCCATAGGGACCCTCTCTTTTCCAAATGTCCACATCCTCCTTATTCCATATAGGAGTTCTAGAAGGATTCCTCTTGACTTCACACTCCTCCACATGCCTTCCACATGCTTGGCATGTGGCCTTTCTTATATTATTGGAACACATGGACATGAGCCCACCTCTTTATATGACTCACTCTTCCTATTTTCTAAAAAACTCCATAATATCCCATACACAAATAACTCTCACCCCATACCAAGGTATTTAGAATTCATACATATGGTATTTACAATGATCCATTCCACTCATCCTCTCCATCCCATACAATATCATAGAAAATAGAAATAAGTGAGAGCCGCTAGGCTATCACTTGATACTCAAACTCTTACCAAACATAGAGAAAAACAATACCAATGCCAACTTAAAAATATCAATTTTTGGCGTCACACTATCTACTTTAAAATCCAAACAAGTGTCTAGATCTACAAATACATTCAACCCACTACTACTTGTGCTACTCATCTACTCATCGAAATCAGCATCACCAATGGTAGGCTCGTCCTCACGGGTAATGGCCTCAATATCTGTGTCTCCTATCTCATGATCATCCTCCTCTCTCGTATCATGGTCATCATCACATCCATGGCCATGATCATCCTCCATTCGCTCCATATTAGTAAATGTACTATACCTCACTTTGGAACATGGCATAATAGGTATGACATGCCACCATCTGTTATTATCCACCATTGGTTGATAGACAACCTAATTCAAACACAAATACAATCATGTTATTTTCCTTGCATCGAAGGTATCAAATATTTAAAAGCGAGTATTTTTATGTGTGTGCATAGTACCTGTTCACATTGTTGCGGTAGTACTAGTATGTCCTTCCTACTTTGCCAAAACTTTGTGGAGTCAATAGTTACAAAGCCACTTGCATGGCATTTGATTGTTGCATTAGGGCCTCTTTCCACCACGTCCTTAAACCATGTTACATCCATGGCTCCATTGGCTCCCTCAAAGCTAGCAATGACGCTGCAATCTTGTGTGTTTCTCTTATCATTAATCCGTTGTGTTCGAAAATGCCTGCCCTCACACCATATGGCATTGAACATAGTGCACTACACCAAGAAAAAATCAATTAAATAAGTAATCTAAATTATTGAAAGCTCCTAACTTATGCATAACATTCTATATACCAACCTTGCTCATGCATCCCCTAGCATACTCCCATTCTTCCATTGTGATATGCATCCCCTCATCTTTCTCTGCTTTCTCCATTTCATCAAGTAGCCAATCCACACTGCGAAGGGCATCTCAATCTGAGACAATGCACTCTTGCACTTTCCGGCTGTGCTACTTGTAGAGATTTGCTCCCAAACTCGAAAAAGGAAAGCAACACTGATCCTCTTACCAGGACACCGTGAACTTGGTTTGCTTTCTTGAGCTCCTTACCACGAACCAGGCTCTGATACCATGTGAAGATAGTGGGAGAGAAGGAAGGAGTCTCACTTGTGGCTTTCTCACATACACAATGGGGGAATACACACAAAGGTGGAGGCTGAAAACAGTTTTCCTCTTCTTAGTTGTGAAATCCAAAAGAACTCTAGTACAAAGAAGAGAATGTGATACAACTTTGTGTTACAACTTTGTAACTTATGTAGAAAGAGAATGTGATACAACTTTGTGTTAAAACTTTGTCTTACAACTTTGTGTTACAACTTTGTGATATAACTTTGTGTCACATTCTCTTTCTACATAAGTTCATGTTGGCACAGAGTCAACACCAGTGATGAAATGGGCTTCATGGGCTTGCTCTTATATAGCCACCAGTCGTAGTCAGTTAGACCCAATTGGGTGACCGACCTAGTCCACCCAAAACGGCCGACTGGGGGTCGGTCCTGAAATAGGCCACCGACCACACGATAGAACTATGGTGCAAAATAGAGCAACTAACCTACGGTCCCCGTTCGGCGGCCCAGAGCCATCCGGGATCATCTGGGGCTCCAAACGGGGCCCCACAACCAAAGAGTGGGCTGCCTTGGGAAATGCTCTGTCTCCCCTCAATGCGGTCTGTCATGTGATGCCTTCCCGCACTTGCATGTAGCCTAGTTGGCAGTGTTCCAACTCCGTCCAGCCATCAGGCCACACATGACCCCCATCTGGCATCCAAACCAGAACCTACCGGATAAGCGAGCTACTCAAATGCCTTCTCCTCATATGGGGGGCTTACAAGTAGAGTTAGTTGGTTCCCACATAGTTACATGAGAGTGGAGCATTGATATCTAACAAGAACTTGGTTTCTATTAGTCACATGGTAGAGCAAGGTTTGCGGGTCAAGTTTAATAGGGAGGGTATAGAGTTATTGCAAGAGGATGCAAAGTTGGTAGGATGTTCACCTTGAATGTGAGCATGCCAAGTGTGGATGCTAAAATTTTTGCAAAAGGATACTAGGGAGTTGTTGCATACATATCCGGGGGGGTCACTAAGAAATATGTAACAAAGCATGTGCGATCAATGGAAGGGGTTTTATATTTTTATGGAGTTACATAGATAGGGGTTTTTAATTCAAAAAATGAAAATTTTCATACATAATGAATATTTTAATCATCTCAAAATTTCTAGAAGGGGTACTATAAAAATCCATAGGTAGGGGTTTTTTTAAATACCCCTTGATCGCATGTGCTAAATGGGTTTTTTACATAGTGGTCCCCCTGGGCATACATAGAGATATGGCACAAGAAGATTGGCCATGTGAATGTGCAAAGGCTAATGTCAATGTAGTCCAGAAGTATAGTTGTAGGTTTGCTCAAGTTCAAAGTTGAAGACATGGATAAGGTGTGCAAAGCATCTCAATTTGGGAAGCATGCCTGGAAATCCTTTCCACATGAAAGACATATTATTTCAAATACACTTGCTTTAATACATATGTATGGGGTCCCATGGATACACAGTCATTGATGAGTGGGAGCAGGTTTTATGTGACCTTTATTGACGATTACTCAAAAACAATTTGGGTATACTTCATGAAGTAGAAATATGAAGTTTTTGGTCATTTCAAAGTTTTTACAGCCTTTGATAACTTGATGATGTTAACTATCATGGTCTAATAACAAGCATGGTATGATCTACATTATGCTAACTATCAAGGCTGAAAAGTAGCATTTGATGCTTCCAAGTAGATGCTAGTTAACTGCATGCTCTGATAACAAGCATGGCCATTAACTATATAATGCTAACTAGCATGGCCCATTAACTACATTATGCTATCTAGCAGGGTCTGATAACTAACATTTGATCCTACTAAGTAGATGTTGCTAAGTAGCATGGCCCATTAACTATATAATGCTAACTAGCATGAATCTTTAACTACATTATATACTAAGTAGCATGGTCACACAATAATCATGGTTTGATAATGAGCATGGTTTGACATAGTTTATGTTGATTAGTATGGCCTTATAACAAGCATGGTTGAACCTAGATTATGCTAGTTATCACGATCTTATAACAAGCATGGTTGGACCTAGATTGTGCTAACTAGCACGGTATTATAACAAGCATGGTTGGACCTACATTATGCTAACTAGCATGGTGTAATAACAAGAAGGGTCTACTAAATAGCATGTTGATATGGTATCAGTGACAGGTTACTGTTTCTCACTTGGATCTGGAGTTGTGTCATGGGTTAGCAAGAAGCAACCCACGGTTGCTCTTTCTTCTACCGAGGCTGAGTACAAAAATCAGCATGTTTTGCTTCTTGTGAGGCAGTGTGGTTGAGGAGGATTTTAGGGGACATGGGTACAGTATAGAACAAGCCTAAGTAGTTATCATGTGACAATCTGAGTTGCATGACGATTGCAAAGAACCCTGTGTTCCACGCTCACACAAAACACATTGAGATTCAATGTCACTTTATACACAAGCTCATCATGGATGGAGAGGTCGACTTGGTATACTGTTCAACTACAGAGAATGCTGAGGACATCTTCATGAAGGCTCTTGGAAGAGACTTGCTAGAGAGGCATCTTCATCGACTTGGCATTGGGTCGAAAAAGTAAGTTCACTTGCGGACATTGAGGGGGGGTGTTAGATATCAATGCTCCACTCTCGTGTAACTATGCGGGAACCAGCTAACTCTACTTGTAAGCCCCCCATATGAGGAGAAGGCATTTGAGTAGCTCGGTTATCCGGTAGGTCCTGGTTTGGACACCAGATGGGGGCCATGTGTGGCCTGATGGCTAGAGGGAGTTGGCACACTGCCAACTAGGCTACATGCAAGTGCGGGAAGGCATCCCATGACTGACTGCATTGAGGGTAGACGGAGCATTTCCTGAGGCAGCCCACTCTCTGGTTGCGAGGCCTGTTTGGAGCCCCAGATGATCTCGGATGGCTCTGGGCCAAACGGAGAGCCGTAGGTCAGTTTCTCTATTTTGCACCACGATTTTATCGTGTGGTTGGTGGCCTATTTTGGGACCAACCCCCAATCGGCCATTTTGGGCAGACTGGGTCACCCAATTGGGTCTAACCGACTACGACTGGTGGCTATATAAGAGCAAGCCCGTGAAGCCCATTTCATCACTAGCTATAGCAACCCTGATTCCTTAGCATCCAGCCTCCGTCCTCTACTATTTCCAGCATGCCATCGAAGCTTCTCATAGGAGTGCACAGTTGGGAGGCAGCACCATCTATTGTATCCGTTTTATAGTAATCAAATTTTTTATTTTCCATACTATCTGTTTTCTCTCTTGCGTACGAGATCCTGTTATCTGTTGAGCACAGACGTTGTATTGTTTTCTTATAGTTCTTAGTAATACTTGGCACATGTAATACATCAGCCAAATACTTTATTTGCCCATTTTGCATGTTCAAAGGAATGCTGCCAATGTGCTCAATTGAATGACAAGTATCATCTCCTGTCTCAACAAAGCTAGGCCTCTCAAGCTACTACAAATAAGCAAACCACTCTCCATGATAGCTCATGTGGTTTGATGCAATTCATTCCACATACCATACATCTTTAACCCTTTCCTTATGTGAAATGGCATTCAACATATGCATAAAAAATGAATGGGGAGCTGAAAAAATGAATAAAAGCATCACAACACAAGACAAGCCCTTGGGACAAATGGGAGTCCCTCCTCGCATTATAGTGATTTGTCTAGCACTTCTTCTGGAGACTGTAACTTTTTCTCCCCACCTTGGATTAAGGTGATGTAAAAAAGTGTATGTCTCAATCTCCTCTACAACTTTTCTTCAACAATTACTACAAGAATCAGCATGTATCTTTAGATATTTTACTAAACTTGTTGTAAGTCTTTGGAGGCCATAGCTTCAGTATGCCTTTTGATGTAGAGTGGCCTTCAACCTTCAAAAATATAAAAAAAAGCCTCCTATAGTTTTGACAACACATCCCAAAAATCTTTTTAGAGAATACAACTACTTGCAACATGAAAATCCTTTCAACGCTTCACATTGTTTATAGATCTGAGCTTTCAATGACTCCACACACTAACTGTGGAGTCCTTCCCACTAGCGGGGTGGATGAAATATCAATCTCCACAATACTATGGACAAAATTCCATCCTCTTGACGGAGGAAGATGTGCAATGTTCGCTTGTGCTAGGCCTCTGCCCATGTAGGCTCTAATACCATGAAAACAAAACAAGGCAACAACGATGATGTAGTGGAAGAGGGCGGAAGCTTGAGCTCTACAAGCACACAAGTATCCCACAAGAGAGAAGTTCTTCATCCACAAGAGGGGTAGAGGCAAACACAGCTCTTCGACCACAATATAACTTCTCAACAATATATCCTCTACACACACAATAGCTCCACAACAATACACCGACTCAACACAAAATAGGAGCTCTGTCTGACACACCAAACAATGGTGAATGACTAAGTTTGTGGTTGGATGTTAGGTTTTGTCACCAAGTTGTAAATACTCCAAAGTCAAAGTTCTAGTTGACCACTTATTTGATCATTATTGACGAGTCTTTCATTTATTTAATTATGTTCAAAAAGTTAACTTTTATTGGTCAAAGTATTGATTTTAGTCAAAGATACTTAACCACGGTTATGAACACTTGGCTTGTGCCAAGAGAGTTAGCTACAGTTAACTAAAGAACCTCGGACTATGAATTTGGTTGACAAGACTTGGATTTGGCCAAAGCAAGTTGACTCCGGTTAACCTAGATCATTACCGACTCCGGTCAAAGAGTTTGGGTATTAATTAAGGCACCTTGTCCCTTGGTCAAAGTCTTTAATTACAACTAGAAGGGTTGGCTTCGATGAACTGCAGAGTTAGTTATTTTATGTGCACATGTTTTGCTTGGTGGGGACACCCACAGAGATTAGAATTAGTCTAGAATTTATTTGCATGCAAAAGTGCTAACGATTAATGGGTGCCATGGTGTTATTGCATAACCATGCAGGTTAGCAACATTGAGTTTGAGGGGTGTGTGAGGGAAGATTAGCCGCAAGGGTTGGTAGTTCAAATCCCCAAGTGGTTGAGTCTTCAACAGCCACTTCCCTAACCATCAGACGGTTCTATGCGCATGCTATTACTAGCATTCCGATGTTGTTTTGTACACAGTTGTTGTGCGAGCTATTGATCCAAAATACAATGATCTTCGGTGTTCTGTCTCTATTGCATTATCTATATTTTGTTCTCATGGATGTTCTGCATGTCGTTTATCTTTGTTTCCCATAGCGTCTGCACGTATTTATGATGCTACACATTAGCAATCACGATGCGCATTCTTACCATCATGTAAGGAATTCGTGATCTTGAAATTGATTGCTTTTTAGCAAAGTGTTTTGGGGCGCGCTCATGTCGTCCGCTCCTTGCCGTTATTGCGGAGGCACTTCACATGGAAGTTTGCATGTAGTTGCACTCACTCCATAGGAGATTTGGGAGGAGATTGCTGCGGTAAGGAGGCACATCCGTGGATGTCAAGATGAACTCCATCAGATGTGATCCGATCCCCAACACCCTGCTTACAAATGGAGCGAGTGCAGAAATCCGGTGGTCATGGTAGCGAATTCTACAAGTGTTATCTTCCAAGTAGGCATGCATGCACACATGCTCACAAGGACCTCCTAATCCCTTGACACCAATGACGTGACTGCAATGGCTTAACAGTGATCCCGAGCATGGACACATCATTCCACAAGGAGCTGTGGGAGGGGTCGATTGGCATCAGAGTCCTCCTACTCAGTCAGTTTCACCGCCAAGGTTACGGGTTTGGGTCTCGCTTGATGCAAGCCAAGTGTTGAGTGCATCTTCATCTCCAACTACGATTTTAGAAGCTTCACCCAATCTCTTCGGTCAAGGAATGCCATCTGGAGGAGCAACAAATGTTGGAGGCTAAGTGATGGCTACAGCGAGCCAAGTCAAGTATGCCAAGTTTGCGGGGTGAAAGTCGGACGACCCCGATGCACATGTCCGGAAGTTTGAGAAGGTGTATGGGATCAACAATCCAGGACCTGTGGCACCGCTCCGATAGGAGGCGGGTTTTGAGTCGACTTTAGCGAGCAAGGCGGCACGATGGTTGGCAGAGTACGCAGTGGACCATTTTGCCACATATGATGAGGCCCGTGGTGCATTCTTGAGATGGTTTCATCGGGAAAAAATGATTCCGCAAACACTGGGTAGATTGCGCCTCTTGGATCAGGGAGATTAGGATGTGGAAGGTTATGTGTCCAAATTCAACTTACTCATGCAACGTGTTCCTGTAGGGAACGGCCTACTTAAGAGGTACTCAATGACTACTTCATTTCAGGGCTGTCACACAGGATCTACAAATGGCGTTGGCCACAGTGGATTAGACACAGACAATGCTAGAGGCAGTCATGGCCCAAGTAGTGCGAGCAAGGGATTCACTGCATGGAAGGACATCCAAGAACCACAAATCTGCGAAGAGTAAAGCCAAGAAGAAGATGCCAAAATCTAAGAAGTTGGATGATAGTGATGATGACACGGATGTGACCATCTCAGACGAAAGATTTGAAGGTACCAATTTGGAGGAATCCGACTCAGAAGTGGAGACTAAGACCCGGAGAGCCTCAAAAGGGGGCAAGAGCGCGCTAGTGGCTTTTGGAGAAGGCTCGGTACCTAAAGGCTTGAAGGATATTTGGTGCACTCACTACTACAATCCTGGTCACTACGCAATCGAGTGTGCTCTTAACGTGAATTGGTGCGCAATTTGCTTGACTAATACACACAACACAGTGGGATGCCACTATAATGGGCGCAACCAAAGAGCGGTTGGTCATCAGCAGCAAGATGCGGCTGCATCTTTTGTGTAAGAAGAGCTGCAATAGCAAACATATCAACCACAATAGTAGTCATTTCAGCTACAGCATCAACAGTCATTCCGACGAGGCAGAGGCGGGGGTTGTGGTCAAAATCGACCGAAAACCTATTTGTTTTGAAGAATTTTCATGTGTTTGTGGATGCCTCGAATAGAGCTATTGGGAGTGTCTTGATGCAAGAAGATGCAAATAAATGGTATTACCCAGTCTACTACACAAGCCGACGGCCCTCAACAGCCAAAAATAATTACTTTGTCACGGAGCGAGAAGGACTGGGCATGATCTATTCCGTCAAGAAATTCCTATATTATTTGTTGGGCCGACCTATATTCCATGTTGATCATTCCGCATTGTTGTATTTGGTAAAATAGCAAAGTCTTATGGGGTTGATTGGCACGTTGGGTGTTGCTACTGCAGGAATATGATTTTTATGTGATTCATCGACCGTGGTAGATTACCTATCTCGACTGAGTCTAGAGAACTGCCAACGAGAGTAGAGGATGAGTTTCATGATGCAGAGCTAGCGGTGATTTTCCAAGCGGATCTGATCACGACAGAGGCCGAAGTCATTTTTGAAGGACCATGGTCATGGTATGATAAGATGCTCTCATTCCTATCTACTGGCATCATGCCCAATTACATGAATAGAGACCAGAGGAAATGCTTGGCATTGCGGAGCCGATCCTTTGAAGTAGTCCTGGGCCAGTTGTATCGGTGACACCCGATAGAGGCGTTGTTGCGGTGTGTTCCACCTCATGAGCAGGAGGCAGTGCTAATGGAAGCCCATTATGGGGTTTTGAGTGGCCATTTTGTGGGCAAAGTCACTGCAAATGAAATTTTGCAGGCAGGTTTATGGTTTCCTCCTCATCATCCTCCAATCTGTCTGCCATGTTCATCATCTGCAAAAAAATTTTGAGGATGGCAGATGGATTGGAGGATGATGAGGCAGAATTTGGAGCTCATTCTCGAGGAGAATATAAGCTGAGTGGGTGCCCGGATGCAGAGATGAGGGATTTCTATCGGTGGATACTCGAGTCTGTGAAGGAGTAGATTCATGTAGAAGCTTTACGGGTGGCGACAGCAGTAGAGAAGAAGCAGACGGTGAATTCAAAGCTTGGGCAGATTCTGGAGATATTGTTCCCCCTACATCTGGAGTTTATGGCGCCTCAACAAACTACTGCTTGGGTACTCTTGTTCTCTGAGGGGCTTGCTGCAATAGAGTCTCTTTCTTATAAGAGGTGTGTGCTTTCAGTTGTTGAGACTTATGAGGAGTTGGAAAAGGTGGAAAGTATTTGTTGCACGTATGCTTACAGTAATCATGAAATTCGACAATGGGCTAGTTTGCAAGAACCAATATTGGTAGTAGAGGGGGTACCAAAAGAAGATGATACAACTAAAGGTGGAGGAGATAAAGAAATTGATACCATACCAGAACAAAAAGAGCTTCAACCCTTCAATGAAGAGCAGCATGAGCATTTACAAAAACATGCTTCAAAGTTTTGGGAAACAGAAGAAGAAGCAACAGGTCCTTGAAATTGTCCTTTTATATGGTGTTCATGTTTTCCATATGTTATCTTGCTATATTCTTCATATGTTGTATTAATTTCGTTGCAAAGATCTTTTAATATTACTTGGAAATTTCTTCTATCTCATTGCCATAATTCAAGCATTCATATGTATTCTTGAATATGTTTAATTTTCTATATTTCATGAGAAGAGGAATGCAAACCAACAAGAACAGTGTTCATTGATGTTTTGCCTTATACGGGTTGTGTTAATCCAGCAGAAATTTGCATTTTCCCTACAAAATTTGATATGGATTGTGGTGATTCTATTTTGCTTCATGAGTTATTGCCGTACCTACAAATGCTAGATCATGCAGTAGATGTGCACACTGCTATCTCTTCTAACAGATTTGGGTCAAGCTCTGATTGTCAAAGGGCATGATATGTTCTATTATTTTCAACCAGTGATCCTTGAATTCAAATCAAAAAACAAAGAAGTGCTCAAAAGGATGAATGTCGAATCTCATGTCTACTCATAGCTCAAAAAAAGACACAGAGAAAGGAATTGCTTCACCTATAACCAAAACTAGAGTGAGAGGGACTTGTCCTACTACAAAAAGTATGGTGCATGCTCAACATGTTACATTGAATGAAGAGGAAGAATGCATGCTAGGAAAAATTGCCAAAATGGGGCCATTGAAAGATAGTGAGACAAAACTCTTTGCTATGGTTCGGGGATGCAAGGGAAGGGGAATCACTGCCGATGCTACAAGGGCATTCTTAGCCAACTTGATTAGATTTAATTGCATAGACAACCCTTAGTGAATCTAATTGATCTTGTTAATTAGACTTGTAGACACAAATGCTCAACTAAAACATTTGTACCTATATTTTGATTTATATTTGGACACTATTTGGTTAGATTCGATTTGCAAAACATTATGTTTCAATTTGTGTCATGAAAGAATTAATAGGCATTGAGTTAGTACCTTGTGTCTATTCTTTGTGATGTGAGTTTGTATTCCTCCACTAAAAGAATGATTCTTTGATTTTAAACATATGATAGGTGTTGTAGATTGTCCTGAAAAGTTGAAGAGCTGTCTTATTACAAATTTTGACCCTGCATCCAATGGTTTATGGAAACATTAATTGCCCATACCCATTGATCACGTGTTTGAAATGAATTGCATCCATTATGACGTAAAGAAATCAACAATACATGGGGTAGGATATGGTCTTTTTGTACATATGAGCATCAAGAATAAACAAGATTTGATGGTATATAATGGTCCAAAGTATGATTATGATACTTGGAGATCTCTCCGCAAGTTTTTCCCAAGGATGAAGACTTATGGACTATTTGAAGATCCATTCATTGATCCATTGACAGATGTGAAATGTATTGTGGGAGATGTATTGTATGGAAACATTGCTGGATATATAAATAGCTCAATGTATCATAAAGAAAGAACAAATGTTATATTTGTATACATCCCTAAGCTACCACCTTGGGCTCAAAAGTCACAAGGAGATCTGAGTGCCCATGGCTACATTACTGTGCAAGCCATAAAGGATATCTCCTTCGGAGATGAGTTACTTTGTGTGAGTATGAATACTAGTATGGAATTATTAATGATTGTGTTAAACGATGTGGTGCAAAATTTAGTTGCAAAATTGGCTATGTATCAATGGTTTTGATTATATTTAGCACAAGAAAGCAATTTAAAAAAAGTTTTTTATCAAGACCATGTCTTTGAGTTTCATGAGCTCTATTGTGATGGAACGGTGTTTTTGAACACCACATTTATATGATGGATGTCAAAGCTCTACAACAATCCTATTGCATATGTCAATACTGCAATTTATCAACATAGAAACATATGCATTTGGCATTAATTCGATACATCTAATATACCAAATAAAAACTAACAGTTGTTGCAAGTTTAATTTTGTTTTTGAACACCACATTTATATGATGAATGTCAAAGCTCTATAACAATCCTATTGCATATATCGATACTGCAATTTAATTTACTCCAATGAATCTTCCTAACGAAACATCTATAAATTGGCTTTTGTTTGTGGTTTCAATGCATATGAAACAACAAATATCTTTCTTTCACTAGCAAATCAACAAATGTTTTGGCCATGGGGCCATGTTCACATCCATTAAGGCCTTTTGCTATAGCAACATAAGGAAGTTTGTTGCTTGGGTTCTAGGAATTCGGAAAGTATTGTGCATGGTCTAGTCTCCCCCAACCTAATTGAAACTTGGGTCCTCAATGGAGCTACCGTTTCAATAAAAAACATCAAAATTTACTTTTGAAGTGACTATATTTTATTTCGTGGGAATTGGGATTTTCCCAAATTCTCTAATATAGTGTTTAATGTCCAGCTACAATTTTGTTCCCAGTTGCTCACTCGGCTGGCCTCACAATATGGTGCGGGGGGTGATTCTGCGACAGTGACCAGTTTAGAGGCAGAAGTCACGCAGTTGCGAATGGAAAATGAGACTTTGCGGAGTTAGCAGGCACGAGTGCAGCAATTGGAGGACAGGGTGGTAGTTCCTGAAGCCCAGGTACAAGTAGTGGAAGCGCACTTGGAGGCCACTCAGTAGTTGCATTCGGAGTATGTTTCAGGCATTGAGCATGAGTTGTTACGCTGACATACTACCGATGCAATGGGGCTGAGTACTTATGGGCCTTTCCGGGGAATGTCAGTGTCAACATGGAGCAGATGGGCTCGCTCTTGGAGGCTCTTTAAGGAGATGTGCAGGCGGAATGGGACAGACAGATTGCATGATGGAGTGCAGCTGTCGTTCCGCAAACGTGTCGACGGGAGCTGGTTCCGCACCAACACCAACTCGGAATGAATGGAGATGCATGGGCTGGTGCGGGTTCCAATCCGCAAAAGGGTACGCAAGTACAGACGGGTTCTAAAGCAAGGGGGTCTAGTACATCTTCCAGTGGTGGTGGTGGTGCAGATAAGGGGAAAGGAGTTGTCACGGAGTCGGTGTAGATTGCAGGGGATTGGCAAGCAAAGTATGAAGAGTTGGTGGATGGAATTGTGGAAGCCATCGTTCGCAATAGTAAAAGAGTGGATGTGCTAAAGCGGCAGAGGCGTTCCCTATGTCTGTGGTTGGAATTTTGCACCGACTCCTTTAGTCTGTCATTGCCTCCTCGTCCTCCTTGGTGGAAAGAAGCGGATAAGTTTTTGGAGAATTTTTATAATAAGCACACGCCTTTCCCTGGATTGCTAGATCCTCCTTCTTATGAACCGATGGTAATTCAGAGACCAGCGATGGCACAGGAACAATGGCAGCAACAGTTGCCATTGGGTGCTTGGATTATTGAGGTGCTGCCCACAGAGTAGTGGCTTGAACAGCGAGTGGTGGATAGGTCCAAGCCGCATCCTTTGCGGTGGCTAATGAATTTGGCGCAAGATCGTAGGATAAAAATGTGGTTGTGGAAGAGGCAGCTAGAGACTACTGTTGCTAGTTCGAGTGGAGCGACGATGCAGTTGCAGACAGAGTTCCTGAAAGCGGTGATGCGAGACTGAGCAAGGTGGGTGTCATTGATGCACCTGTTCAGTATATTTCTAGTTCGGATGAAGAGTAGAACTACAATGATGGCTGTTGGATGGCCTCGCAGAATAAAGATAGGAGATTTCTGAAATGCGGGTTGCTTTTGGACAGGCAAGATCGAAGATGTTTGAAATGTAGGGATGCTTTTGGATAGGCAAGAGAAACAAAAAAGGACATTCAAATAGGCATTTTGACTATTGGCAATGGATGTTTTTTCTGAGTGTTTTCGGAATGAGATGCTTTGTAAGACATGTGTACTAAGTGAAGGGTGAGAATTAACTTAGCGCACCTAGTTCTCTGTCGAGGCTATGCCTAAAATGATTGTTGCACATACACTATACACTATGTAGGCATCTAACTTCAGTTCCGGGGATGTGCATGTGTGGTTCGCGCAGTCCACCGTGAGTGCCATGTGTTATTGCATAACCATGCTAGTTAGCAGTTAGCCGCAAAGGTTGGCAATTCAGATCTCCAAGCGGTTGAGTCTCCAACGGCCACTTCCCTAACCATTAAATGGTTCTATGCGCACACTATTACTAGCATTCCAATGTTGTTTTGTACACAATTGTTGTGTGAGCTATTGCTCCGGAATGCAGTGATCTTTGGTGTTCTGTCTCTATTGCATTATTTGTATTCCATTCTCATGGATGTTACGCGTGTCGTTTATCTTTGTTTCCCATAGCATCTGTGTGTATTTATGATGCTACACATGGCTATGTGCATCCAAACATTATCTTGTGAAGCTACCATTGTGGTTCAAGAAGCCTAATGAGGAAAACTAAAATGGAATCAATATACATAACATCAATCAATGATACATAGCTAATATAGTCCCCATAATGTCCTTAATGACAAGTGGGTGAACAAGCAAAGTAAAAGAACATTTAGGGACGCCTAAAATAGAGCTTAAAGATATCAAACAAACTCATAACCCAATAAGAATCTATATTCTAATTGGCTTCTCCCATGGTAAGGTCATAATGCCTTTACTCCTAAACATCATAAGCAATCACCGCTTTAAGTGTCCATGGAATCTCTCAATGAACATACTCTAGATTTGTCTTTTTAGTCCTTGGATAAAGAGACTTACTACAGTCAGTCACTCTATATGAGTAGTCTTCGATAAACCTAAGTAGGCCTTACTATGTTGATGACTTCTTTTGCAATTTGGTATTGATGTTGAGTGTGGTTTGTTAAAGATTTAAGATTTTCTTTGAATTGAAGACATAAAATATAATGAATACTATTCTAACATAAAAATTACTTTGAATTAAAGACATAAAACATAGTGAATACTATTCTAACATTGGCCAAAATAGCATTTCTCAAATTGAAAAAACTATTTAAAATCAAAGAGATAGATTGAGGCATATACAATAGGATCTTAAAGTTTTTAAGCTAATTAAAGCATAGCTAATAAATTTAGTCAAAGTCTCAAAAGGGTACTTTAAAAATTCATGTATAGCATAGCGATAATGGGCACATTAATTATAAACTAGATTGTCGAGTTTATTTAACAATTTTTTTAAAATATACTTGTGATTGCTGTAAAATTTAATAAACATGAAGTCCCACTTTATACCTTGGAGAATCTATGAGAAGACTTGCTCATGTGGTACATTGATCATATTGTGTTAAAGTTAATCTTATACTATGGTTTACTCTGTAACAAGTTTACACGTGTAGTATATTGATCACAAGACCACTATTATCGTGGCATTTGACATAAGAACTAGCCATTTGACTTCTCTTTGTGCTAATTAACCTTTTTCAAATAATATATATATATATATATATGTATAATAAGAAAAGCCTATTACAAAAAAGGGTCAACTAGAAGGGGCTAATCACCCATGGCCACTCTATCCGGATTGTAGCTCGTGAAGTTCTAGATTGTAATATGGAGTACGCTATGAAAGATTCATTAAATAGTATATCCTTGGAAAGGGAACCCACGGATATAATTACAAGATGAAAAAAAGTACATTATAATAGAAGACATCCTCTTTGACCACATATGATATTAGAGCTTTTGTGGTGGAGTGTTGGACTAGCCTTAAGGCACAAAGCTTCGCAACTAAAAAATGACTACATTACCGCTAATGATACTCGAGCATTTGTGCTCGATGTTAGACTAGCCCTTAAGACATGGCTTCGCACACCGATTTCTCTCTCTCTCTCTGTCTGTCTCTCTCTCGTATCGGGAATTTAGCCTTGACAACCTCTCTGCATGTTGCAAGTGCGCAACCTACATGTGGATGCTAAAGCGGGTGCACGCTGAAGTTAAACCCAACATCTATGCCCTCCCTTGACAGCTGTTGGGGTTGGCTTCAGACGGACAGGGCAAGGCGGGGGATTGCGATAATGAGATTGGTAAATGCTCTGAGTGCCTTCATAACCTCCGCATTTGGGATGCTGGTAAACTAATGGCGGGGATGCAGGGAGAGGTGGCAAAACCCGGAAGTGGTCGTGGTGAGTGGTCTCTTGATCGGAAGCCCATTTCCTGGGGCTGGGACGGGGGGGCACGGGCGGGTAGATGGGTTTGCGCGTGAAATCTGCCATGATTGTAGAGACGCCCTCCATCTTCCAAGGGCGACCGAAGGGCAGAGGACTGCGGAGAGCTTCGGAGGGACTCCATCCAGGGAAATTGGGGCACTGGTGTAGGCCGCAGGAGCAAGTTTTGCAAACGCAGTATTCTCCCTGCAAAGCCAAGAAGCAAGGAGTGAAGAAGGCCACAAAAGAGACGATGACGTTGCTTAAGTGGGAGAAACGTAAGCGGGAGAGGTCTTTTACGTGACTCGTCATGTTCTGCAGCGCTAAGTGTTCGTAATAAGCTTCTCCTGAAGAAACCACTTAGTCGACGAGATGCTGGATCATCTCATTCTCGTTTACTGCCCGCAGCCACGACTATTCCCAACCGTCGTTGAATTTAGCTTTGATTCATAACCACATTTCCGTTCGCATGTATTTCTTTTGGAATGCCTTCCATTAGCCAATTCCGTTCGAGTCTTGAAACCAGGGGTCATGACCCATAACAATGGAGGCTTTATAAGTTGTGTCAGCCTTCATAGTGCCTCTTGGATCAACTCTCTTTTACACATCAAAAAATTAGATCTATCACTACTTTGTTGTGTTTCAGAATAGACACTGATACCCATCTTGAATAGAAAGTGATACCCATCTCGTAGCAATCAGAGCTACCTATTGATTTTAAAAAATATATGGCATAAGCTTCCTCACACTTCGTGATTGGGACATGGTTTGATCTCCCTATGCATGAGTTGGCAATGTGGATCCTCAAGCATTATCAAAAGCAATTAGTGTAGAGAACGGTGGACACCACTTATGCACATTAGGCATGGATGAGTTTTCCATGTAGTTTCATTAAGAAGCAAGTCTACTATATGAGTATTGAGACTTTGTATGCCCCAATAAAATAAAAGTTTGATCTTAGTTCTTTATGTTAGCTTCACTAACAAGCAAAACGTTTAATGCATTAACAAGGAACCTTGTGCGTAAATGAGAACTAAACGGAATATTTCTTATTAAAAGTAAAAGTTTGTGATTCTTTATTATCATAATTAAAAACACTATGGTATAACATCACTACGAAAAAAGCATCCAAAGAGAGCCATACATGTACGAGTATTTTTCATAGTATTTTTGAAAATTCTCAACATTTACATAATTCTTAAAAGCACAATACTAACATCATCAATGGAATTGTAAATTTGGGCAATTTTTTTGGTACAATGATATTCCAATAAAGATGAACTTTTGGTATAGCAACAAAACCAAAAAGTGTACATGAACTCTCTCACTCTATGAGTGCATCCTCTTCTATATCAAGGCCAATAGTTTCATTACGATCAAAGTCATTTTAAAGACAAAGTGGATGATCTATCCTCATCACTATCAACAAAGGACATTAGACTCTTCATCGTGGATGAAGACCTGCGAGTCTAGAGGAGGAGCCAACAAGATATGTGGCATAGGATGGAGCCATCTCAAAGAGGATATCTATTGTCTTCTTCTTTAGGGGTTCATCATTTCAAGTTTGTAAGTTGAAAATCATGAAAATAAGTATGTCTACTTCTTCAAGGTCAAGAACACCCAATTGTGGTTGCTCCTTTTTTCCCTTTTCCTTTTTGGACATACAACTAATCAAGAAACAAATTTTCCTTTCAATGAAGTAGCATGCGTAATCTCAAATCCTTGCACAATAATGGAACTCACTTCCCCTCTTGTGTAAAGGATGAGAAAGCTATTGTTTCGCTACTACTGAATCAGGTGAAGGAATTATAATTTAGCCTTAACACTTATTTCATTAATTTTGGACTTGTTAATATACAAATTCATTTTTATAAATACTTTTGGACTAGATTTTAGATAAAATTTATGAAAAGACACACTCTTCAAAACAAAGATGAAAACATTAAAAAAAGTAAATTTTAAGAGTTTTTTAAAGGAAACTAAATCAAAACCATAAAATTTAATGTGACACATAAAAAACAGTTGTCAACTCTCATTAATAGTTACATCAAAAGACTTCATTTATTCTTAATTATTTACTTAATTTATTATAATGTAAATTAATAAAAAAATTAAATGCATGAATAAAGTAATGTATGTATGTATGTATATATGGCCCATGCATGACATTAATTTACTATGTACGTATGTATAACCAATATATGACATTAATACACCCTAATAGTCCACTAAAATCTTCAAGATATCATAACAGTATCAATAAACACCTTTTGAGAGTTTAAAAACTCTTAAAATCTTCAAGATATCATAACAGTATCAATAAACACCTTTTGAGAGTTTAAAAACTCTAAAATCTTGTAGATATGGCATCACACATGACGTTACACATGCATGCAAGAAACATAGATGTCCCTGGTTCATCGATGGAAGGCCATTGATACAGATGGTGGGACCGGTGCAATACACTTGTCCACATGGCATAGGCATGCCCCCACAAGGCTTTTAATTGATGATCCATGTTCATGTGGGATTCATGCTACGATTGTTGACAGCGGGGAGGGAGGGGGAAAGAGAAAAGGGAGGGAGGTAAGAAAGAGAGGAAAAGGAAGGGGAAAGGGAAGGGGAGGGAGAAAGGAAGGGAAGGGAAGGAGAAGGGATAGGGAAGAGGAGGGAGAGAGAGAGAGAGAGAGAGAGAGAGAGAGAGAGAGGGGGGGGGGGGGAAGGGGAGGGGAGGGGAGTTCAGGGGAAGGGAAGGATAGGGTGAGGAACGGGGAAAGGACGGGAGGGAGGAAGGGGAGAGGAGGGGAGGGGAATGGGGAGGGGGAGGGGTGGGAAAGGGAGAGGGGTGAGGAAGGAAAGGGGAGGGGAAGGGGGATGGGGATGGGGAGGTGAGGGGAAGGGGGAAGGGAGGGGATGCAAGGGATAAGGGAAGGGGAGAGGAGAGGTGAGGAAGGGAAGGAGTGGGGAGGGGGACTCCCTAATGCATGCTCTAATGGCCGCGGCCACCAAGCCCCTAAAGCATGCTCTTGGAAGGGGAGGGGAGGGGTGAGGAAAGGAAAGAGAGGGGAGGGGGCTAACAAAAACATGCTCTGGCGGCCGCGACCACCCAATTTGTGTTTTGGATTAAAAGGGGGAGGGGTGAAGGGAAGAGAGAAGGAAGGGAGGAGAAAGGGAGAGAGGAAAGAGGAAGAAGAGAGAGAGGGGAGGGAGAAGAAATAGGGAGAGGGGAGCAGAAGGGAAGAGACTGAGAAGAGAGAGGGAGAGCGGAGAGAAAGAAGAGGGAAGGAGAGGGGACGGGAGGTGTGAGGAAGGAGAAGGGAGGGGAGGGGAGAGAAAGAAGAGGGAAGAGAGGTAGGAGATGGGATGAGAAGGGAGAAGGGAGAAGGACAAGAAGGAGAGGGGAGAGGAAGGGGAAAGCGAAGGGATGGGAATGTGAGAGGCTATATATAAGCCACCGAACCCTAAAGTTTTGAAGTTCCCTCTCTTTTTCCTCTCCCTCTCCGGCTCCCTCTCCCTCCCTAGAATTCGAATGTCTCACTCTCTCTCCTCGCCATTCTCTCCCTTCCCTCTCCTCCCCTCTCACATTCCCCTTCCCTCTCCCTCCCTTCGCTTTCCCCTTCCTCTCCCCTCTCCCTCTCCCCTCCCCCCCCCCCTCTCTCTCTCTCTCTCTCTCTCTCTCTCTCTCTCTCCCTCTCTCTCTCTTCTCCCCTCTTGTCCCCTCTTCTCCCTCTCTTCCCTCTTCTTCCTCTCCCCTCTCCCTCTCTCATCTCCCTCTCTTCCCTTTCGTTCCCCTCTCCCTCTCTTTTCTCCCTCCCCTCTCGCTCTTCTTTCTCTCCCCTCTCCCTCTCTTCTCACTCTTTAGGCGCTTGACAACCACGGCTACCACAACATGCATTAGGGAGGTCCCCTCTCGGGGGGGTCACTATGTACAAACCCTCTATATCACGTGCGTTCAAGGCCTATATTTAAAATCCCTTATCTATAAAATTTTTCATTAATAAAATGTACCCCTTTTCTATACAAATCTGTAATTTTTTTCCAAACCTATTTAAAATAGTCCCTTATGTATATTTATTTCTGTAAATTTTAGAAATAAAAAATATCCTTTTGTTGAACTCACGTGATAGAGTTACATATGATGAGTGACCCCCCCGAGGGTCCCCTCCCCTCTCTTTCCCTTCCTCACCCCTCCCCTCCCCCCAACCCCCCCCTCCCCGTGCTCCTCCCCCTTCCTCTTTGCCCTCCCCTCCCCTTCCCCCTTCCCTCCCATCCCTTTTCCCCTCCCCTTCCCTTCCTCACCCCTCTCCCTCCCTCCCCTCCACCTCCCCATTCCGCTCCCCTCCCCTCCCCTCCCCTCCCCTTCCTCTCTCCCCCTCCTCACCCCTTCCCCCTTCCTCATCCCTCTCCCTTTCTCTCCCCATCCCATGCCATCCCCAGTCCCCTTCTCTCCCCTCCCCTCCCCCTCCTCTCCCCTTCCTCCTTCCTTACCCTACCCTTTCCTTCCCTTCCCCTTCACCTCCCCCCCCTTCCCCCTTCCTTCCCCCCCCCCTCTCTCTCTCTCTCTCTCTCTCTCTCTCTCTCTCTCTCCTCGTCCCTTCCCTTTCTCCTTCCCTTCCCTTCCCTTCCCCATCTCCTTCCCTTTCCCCTTCCTTTTCCTCTCTTTGTTACCTCCCTCCCTTTCTCTCTTTCCTCCTCCCTTGCCTCCATCAATAGTCATCATAGCATGAATCCCACACTGACATGGATCAACTAAAAGCCCTATGGGCATGCCCATGCCACATGGACAAGTGCAGTGCACTAGTCCCACCATATGCATCAATGGCCTTCCATCCACGAACCAAGGACATGTACATTCCATGCATCCATGTGTAGCTTCGTGTGTGACTCATTATCTACCAGATTTTAGAGTTTTCAAACTCTCAAAAGGTGTTTGTTAATACCATTATGATATCTTGAATATTTTAGAGGACTCTTTGTTGAGAGTTGTGGTGCCATGAGCACTTGTAGAGCAAAGGTATGAGTAAAGGGAAAGCTGCCACATGGCATGGAGGAGGTATCCCACATGTGAGCAAGCAAATGGATGTAAGTACCCTCACCTATAAAAGGGAGGTTCATTTGAAGTAATATCAATCAAGCACTTTGCACTATCTCAAGATTCTCTTTATGAGTCCAAGCTAATCTATCTTGGAACCTAATTGACTTGAGGTACATGTCATGAGCACTCTCTTCATTATGTTCTCACATAGGTTCCATCCACCTTAGAGTTGTTTTGTCATGGTATCAGAGCATAGGTTTAGCTCTCCTAGTTTAGCTCATTAGTAGTTCACTAGGATTGCTCCCATTCCTAGATTAGTTTTAGAATGTAAGATTAATTTTAGATCTAGAGAGTTCTTTAGAGTGTTTCTTGAGTTGTGAGAGAGATCTAGATTCATTCTTCTTGTGAAAGAATTCTGTCCATTGGGTGTTTGAGAGAGAGATATTATCCTTGTTTAATTTTGGTGAAGTATGAGAGAATGTGAGTGGTTCGTGAGTATTTTGTTGTGAGTATTGTGAGTTGTCAGAGAGCTTGGCTCTCCCTTCTCTGAGTGTGGCTGCCGACTCCATCAATTAAGCGACCGGCTCCCACCACGTCCATCTAACTCCAGCGGCTGATGAACGCCTTCTTCTGTAACATCAATAGCCAACTCCTATAGAGTGGCCTACACGCGACTTCTACAACAGCAGCGACTAAGACTCTAAGCCAACTCCAATGACTAAATGTCCCACGGCTCAGCTCTAGCAACCTCCATCGACGAACGGGTCTCCATTGACAAAACCGAATGACCTAGCACTCAGCAAGCACCTCAACAACTTCGCCATATACGAGTCCCAGTAGCCTTGCAGGTCCTCCATAAGTTGCCTCTACAAGTTGTCAAGGCGACACTAGCAACGAGACTCCAAACAGCTCGCGCTGCCTTCAACCGCGACCTCTATGCTCTGAACTCCAGCCACAGGTCCAACGCTACCTGCCATCTATCAGCATTCTAAACACCTCCTTCAAGCACCTACTTTCAGCCACGAGCTCACGGAGTGCTCTCGTCTACGCCATAGCTCGATGAGCAGTGCCAACCACTGCATCGACCAGCCAATCAACGGCTCTTCAACAACCAGCCTGCAACTGACAAAGCTCTCGCAAGTCCTCGATTCCTCCTCCACGAGCCCAAATTTGCAGCAGCGACTCTCTCTCCGTCGAAGCCGTCATCGTCACAAGTTCGCCGTAGAGAAGCTTCAAGCTTCTTCTTCCTTCTCCAAAGTCTCAGAAAAGACACGTGGCAGATAGCATCTAACCAAGGTTAGGTGAGGTGAATCGGTGGTTCAGAGGCTAGGTCACCTTCTGGCCATGTGGCAGATAAGGTTGTCAAACTGAACTGTGGTTAGGTTCAGCTGTGTGGGTTAGTTGAACCATGGTAAGATTTGTGTAAAACTTGGGTTAACCTATTTGGGTTTAAAGATTGCCACATTGCACAGTGCCACCTAAGCACACAGTCTCTTAAGCACAATATGGAATTCAGCATGTGAATCCCTGTGCCACATCATCAAAGGCCCTCTTCTTCAGAAAAATTCAACAAGCCGTAATTTCCAGTCCAGGAAGAATTTGCACACAGTCCAAAAAGGAAAAGTGATTATCTTTTCGAGCTCTACGCACCTGTCAGATTAGAATCATTGTATGCAATTATACACTGCCAGATTTGAAAGTATCATCAATTGGTAAGACCTTTGCAATGGCAATCCGCACACCAACTGAGCACTATCACTCATTGGATTGCACTTGGGTCCAAACATAATTCATCATATATAGACTCTAAAGATCATGCCAAGGATGCATGGGATGAGTTGAACACAGTGTTTGGTGCAAAAGCCAAAAACCAAGAAATCCATCTTAAGATTGAATTCTATGGTATGCACATGGGCTTCAATGAATCCATGGCACAATTTGTCAACAAAATCAAAAGCATTATGACTCAACTAGAGGGCATAAATGCAAAAGTAGGAGAGAAAGATGCACTTGCAATTCTCCTTAAAAGCATGCGTGCAGAGTATAGTGCATTGACAACCAATTTGAAGAATTTCCCAGATCCAAAGTTTGAAGAATGTGTATCCTCTCTTCTCAAAAAAGAAAGAGAGTTGAAGGCATCGACATCAACACACAAAAACTATAATGAAGAACAAGCACTATTCACAGTAAAACATCAACGAAGTGCTACCATTGTAGAAGGATGGGTCACTATCAAAGTGACTGCAGATTGAAGAACAAACCAAAGTGTCACCATTGCAAGAAGCTGGGACATAAGGAAGAAGATTACATATTGAAGAACCAACAAGTCAACTACGTGGAGTCATCATCAAGCCATGAGCCAAAAGGTGACATCAATGGAATGTATTGAGAAACAAATACCTTGCCAACCTTGCCTATATTTTGTAAATCAAGCCTGACCACCTGAGAGTAGCCATGTAGGCACCTAGGGGAGGATTTGATCTTGTAACTCACATCCGACCACCTTGCAGTAGCCAAAGGATTATGGCACCAAGGGGAGGTGTTGAGAGTTGTGGTGCCATGAGCACTTATAGAGCAAAGGTATGAGTAAAGGGAAAGCTACCACATGGCATGGAGGAGATATCCCACATGTGAGCAAGCAAATGGATGTAAGTACCCTCACCTATAAAAGGGAGGTTCATTTGAAGTAATATCAATCAAGCACTTTGCACTATCTCAAGATTCTCTTTATGAGTCCAAGCTAATCTATCTTGGAACCTAATTGACTTGAGGTACATGTCATGAGCACTCTCTTCATTATGTTCTCACATAGGTTCCATCCACCTTAGAGTTGTTTTGTCACTCTTATGGTAAATTAATGTCATGCATGGACATACATACATACATGCATGCATGCATGCATGCATACATATATTTTTTTCACACATTTAAATTACTTTTATTAATTAAAATGTAATTAAACTATTATTTTATGGTAAATTAATGTGATGCATGGGCATACATACATACATACATACATACATCCATACACGCATGCATACATATATTTTTTTCATACATTTAAATTAATAAAATATGTAGTTAAACTAATATTTTTTATTAAATTATTAATTTAAATTTTATTAAGTGAAACATTATAGAGAGATATTGTGAAATTTGTTATGTGGAAATGATAGTGCCAAAAAATAAACTTTTGATTCTCGAACAACATTTTCATAAAGTAAACTTTCCATTTGGGAAGGAGTTTTAGGATTAGTCCAAATGTAGACATATGAGTGCAAAATTCATGAGATAAGTGTTGCTAGATGAAATTTCACAACATTTTGAAGCATAAGATCCTATTCTATTTTTTATAGATGTTTTTGTCATCATTTTCTTTTGTCATTATTGTAAGATGTATGTGAATAATTATGCATGCTCGTATTTTATGATAAGACTGTATTAGGAAAAGTGGGAAAATCGCATGAAATTGGAACTCTCCAAATTGGTTTTAAAGAAAAAAAAATGTTCTCTTTTTTTGTTTATGGAGCTTGCTTAAATTTCAGCAATCTTTTCTCTTTTATGTTAGTTGCTTGTTGCATGTCTTCTCATGATTTGTGGAATATTTACTATTGAATTGGACCGAAGGCTTTCCTATCCAATATACATGAGCTAAGGTCGATTTGGTTTGCATGCCACTCATGGCTGTATATCCTTTTGTGATTAGTTTCCATATTTTTTATGATGTGCTATATGTTCAATGTGTATATTATGATAGGTACTTCCATTACAAAACATTGCACATGCATGTAATTATTGCCATGAGATGACTACGTTAATGAGTCCTAGCTTTTCAAAGCTTTAAGCAACTTCGTTATTAACAGAGTTGCCTTCAAAGTTGTTATATATTGCTTTTGTTAATCAAGATTAATGAAGTTAATTACTATTAATTAAAATAGTTAGTAATATTTTTTAATTGAATGAAATTTCAACTCCAAAATTGCTTTATCAAACAAGATCGAGTTTGAACGAACAAGTACAACAATGACACTAAATTTAAAAATTGTTTCATAAAATAAGATCACGTAGAAAAAAGTAGATTGCAAAGGCTGAGTATAATTAACATTCATGAAAGAAAATCTAATATATCCATGAAAGAAGTTCATCCAATCTTGCATACATTGGTCTTTTGCTCAAATGGAATTTATCAAATCATTAACACACAAAACGTCCTTCCCAACTATTGTTTTTTGAAATTTCAAGATTCTCTTGTGCTTTCAACATTGCATGATGTGGTATTATGACCTTACTTATTTTATTTGGAACTTTCGTTGTGCTCTAACTCCATACTATCAAATCCACATGCTCCTAATGGTCCTCATTCCCCATATATCACCACTCTTTGTTCCAGCAATTAGCATATTGTACTACATCACTACATCTTCCTCTATGGATAGGACTCCAATACTACACAAATATCTTCATATAATTAGTGGATGTCTTTTCTGTGTCTACCTTTGACAATGCAACACCTAGCCAAATGGGGTGTATATCATCACTGGACCTTACCAAAATGAAATCATTTTGTTTCACATCCACCTCTAGTTTAAATTCTTCTTTTGTCTTATTACATGTAGCACTACAAGACATGGGCCTCTTTTCGACGCTGTCTTCTAGCACTTTGCAGGTACAGGCATCAAGATTTTTGGTACGGTTTGTAGGCGGGGAAGGTGTCGATGTACATGTGGACATCAAAATATTAGTGGGTATGGTCGTTGGTATATGTTTTGGTATAGGGGTCAGTATATACCGACCCCTATACCAACATTAATATGGAACTACATATCGACTGACACCAACCCTTGCACCGATGCTAACACCGATGCCTGGGTACATTTTTCAATACAAACCTTTTTAAAAAATGTCATTTCCAAGGGTCCCAAAATAATTTTGGTACACAAGTTTGTTAATTTGAAAGATTAAAAATATAAGAGTAAGCACAAGCACACCAAAATTGAGATCAAAACACTCATATATGGATAGTGAACTTAATTAACATACAAATTAATGTACAAAATGTCACTATAAAAATGTGAGGCCCAAATTATACATAAGAAGTCTCATCGCAAAACTATGAATCAGTAGCATTTACATCGATGGCCAAGTATTGCGGCCAAGTATTGCATGCCAAATATGTCTATCTAAAGGTTTACACACAATTAATCACCTACATCATCATCCCCTATTGTATGTCTACCTAAGACTTGTTCTTGTAGTTCACCGGCCTTTAGTTCTCCCTCTTCTTCCCCAAATTCATGATCTCAACCTTCCTCCATTACAATGTCATTATTGTCACCTTCTTCATGGCCCATGTCATCTTTTTCTTCCCCTTCTGCTAGCATCTCCGTATCCACGTCCCTATCTTCAAAATAATGTTTGCTTCAAGGAGAAACTTGGATCACGTACCACCATCTTGGATCCAAATTAGGTTCGTGTAATTATATTCATTTATGCTCAAGTATAAATTATATATATATATATAAATCAATCAACTCTATTATCATTTAATTAATTCATTAACGTGTACTTGTTCAAAATGCTCTAGAGAACAAAGCTATCACTTTCATCGGAAAAGTCTGGTGGAGTCAATGGCAAAGAAACCACATTTGTCTCTCGTGACTATAGCATTGGGACCATTGTAGATAGTTCTAAACTATTTGACATCAAGAATGAAAATTACTAAATCTTCTGAAATCAACTTCATAGATGTCATGTATGGTCCCACAATAATCTAACTATGAGAAGAGAATATTGGTATCATAAACACTTGCTCGACTATCTTGTACAAAGTTAGCCATGACTCCACAATCATATGTGACTCTCCTTCAAGAATTGATGTGTTCCACATAGAAATGCCATCCATGTGACCACAATGCACTGTACTTTTTGTGCTACAAAAGAACATGATTAAAACAATGAGGATGCATTTTGTAGCGATTATGATCATAAATACCCAAATTAAGTAGAAAGGTTAAAAACTTTCATGTGACATGCATCCAACTGCAAGCTCTGCTCTCGATCGGTTATGTCCTCTCCATCATGTTCAACTTCACAAAGAGCTTCTTTAGCCAATCACAGGACATGTGTTTGGGGAGAAGAGCAAAGTTTGGTGGATATGGCACCCTCCGCCTATGCATAACTCTAAATCTCACCCTCTCTTTTATTTTTTTGCTTTGGCCTCTTCATATCTCTCCACCCATCTTTGCATCTCAGGACTATTGAGGACATGAAACTTATTGAATTTCTCTCTTTGCTCTTCACTCATATTTCTTTTACCCCATTTACTTTGGGGAACCTCTACAATGACATGATCATCGTCCTTGATGTTCCAAGCATGTGGCATATCAGGATCCATGGATATTGCAAGAAACTCTGTGATGTATTCTTGGATGCAAGAAACTCTGTGATGTATACTAATGATCATTGTCCTTGATGTTCCAAGCATGTGGCATATCGAGATCCATGGATGCAAGAAACTTTGTGATGTAATCCTACGCCATGATTGCTTCGGGTCTAGCCCTTTTCCTTACAAATCCCTTCAAGGTTTTCATAAAACATTCAAGGAAAGACATCCAATGACTATGAATGGTTCTTGCAATGGAAACCTCATCAACTACGTGTACAAGCAAGTGCACCTAAGTCATAATATTGCTTGAGGGAAAGTGCTTCTCAAGAAGGCACACAGCTTCAATGGAGTCCACCTTAGACCTCTTGATTCTCAATACAGAGATCTCTTTCTATGAGATTCACCTATTCCACATGCACTTTAAGATTCAATATTTTATATCCATCATTTATAATTGTATGAAATATAATGAAGGTAATATGATAGTAAGCATACCTGACAATGCCACTGATCTTGTAGATAGCCATTCTAACATCTTCTGATAAGCAGCCTCTCACCTTAATTGGGAGGATAAACTACCCAAGTAATAAAGGAGGGCCAACAATGTGTCACAATCATATAAGTTAATTACATGAAAGCATCAAAATCGTAGTTCTATATACTCTTCTTTCAAGCTAACATGTAGAATACCTGTAAGACCTTGTGCCAATCACGGTACTTGAGGCCACTAATCTTATTGTCCCTTGTAAACGCTCCCCTTAGACAACTCATGTGTCCTATGGGTATCCCAAATGATGCAATATTCACCTTGACCCTTGCCTCCTCTACATTGGAAAGGATCCATGGTGCCTTTGAGAGAAAAATTCCTGGAGGATGCACTTCCTCCTAAGTTGTACAACCACACTCTTGAGTTCTATGCACATGCTCTTGGGGCCACAAGTGAGGCATCCTACCCATAATGTGCATTCCTATCCAAACACTCTCCTACAAGGTTTATACAACAGGCAGCAAAAGGAAATAACCATAACTTTCTTACCTGAAATTAGAATATAGTGATCCAACCAGTCAAAATAACTGGCGCATATGCTTCGAACAAGTCAAAGTGGGACGTTTTCATTAGTCATGACATAACAAGGATTTGTGATGCATCTTTGATAACTTTTGCATATGAACTCAAAACCTAGCGATCAAGTAGTCGAAACGATTAGATATAACATTCTGTGAATGATCATGTTGCTAGATTGACAAAAAACATATCATTTTCTCCTCACAGTCATGCTAAAGTGTAGCCAGGCTCTGATACCATGTTGAGAGAAAGAGAAAGAGGAGAGAGAAGGACACAAGAGTTGTGTTGAGAGGAAGAAAAAGAGGAGAGAGACCGACACAAGAGTTTCTCCCAAGAAAGTGATTCTATTCATAGATCATAGGCATATATATAGTTGAGGAATAGGCTGAGTCTAGCGGAAGATATTGAGCATGACCTTCATAAACCATCTTCCTCATATGTTTGGAGTGTGGCGCATTCAAACTAGGGCCCAAAATGCAAATGAAAGTGACCTTGTTATCGTCAATGCTTTTGGCATGCATGTGACCAAATAATTGTAAGCCTCCTCGCTGTGCCCTTCTTGGAGACAAACTATGATCATGGCATTCCACAAGATTGCATCCCATAGTGCAATCTTTGCAAAAACAACCATTGAATTGTGTAGACACACTGCAATCATGGCATTCCAAGAAGGTGCATTCCGAAGTGGCATCTATGCAAACATGGCTCTTGAATCATCCATGTCGTTGCACTTAACATACATATTGACAAGGCATATGCATCTAATATGTAAGTGAAAACTATCTTGTTTCCCTCTACTAATATTTGCATTTCTTCAAATAGTTGCAAAGCTTCTTTTTGCCACATCCATTCTCGGCTTACGTAGCGATCATAATACTCCAGGAGTATTTTTTTGAACACAACAAGTGCATACACCAAGCTTTCACATTTTCCATACATTTCAACAAGAAGGCTACTAAGAAATCTGTTATCCCCATATCCATGCATGTTCATGTATTGATGCACATGCTCACTCTCATACAAGGTCATAACATTAGTGTAGTGCTTCAATAATCAAAAGACAAGCATAGGTAGCATCATCTATTTCTAGACCAAACTAAACAAGGATCTCCTCATTCAAGTTTTCAGGATAGCAGTCTTGCAAAGTCAATCTAATGGTGCCCATCTTATATATGTATATGATAGGAGTTTCTGGTTTGTAGCTCCTTAAGCACCTCCTTTGCAACCTTGGACCATTCACAATCCCCCCGTACTTGGCAAAATCTGATTTTCTATTTCTCACCCAATGGATCTCATCATACAGGCTTTCAAGAGGACAGAAGCCTTCATTCCTCGCAAGCCCACTCTTATGGTGCCTGTCTAACCTAGGTGTGGGAAATCCCCTCCTCATTCCTAGCTCCTCTTATGCAAGCTTGAAACCATATAGCTCAAAAACATAGACCTAGAACAAGGACCACCCAAGATGTTGATATGGCATGTTGTCCATTTTAACACTTATACCTAAATGAAAAGTACTATATACTAAATGCAAAGTTCTATATCCCAAACTCAAATTGCTACATGCTATATGTAAAATATTATGTGGTGCAAAATACAAAATCATACATTCCTCAGAAGCCCACTCTTATGGTGCTCGTGTAACCTAGGTGTGGGATAGGCCCTCTTGATTCCTAGCTCTCTTCTACAAGCTTGAATGTGCATAGACCTAGAATAAGGGCCACCCAAGATGTTGATGTGGCATGTTGGCCATTTTAACACTAATACCTAAATGAAAAGTGCTATATACTAAATGCAAAGTTCTATATCCTAAAATCAAATTGCTACATGCTAAATGCAAATGCTAAATGCAAAATACTATGTGCAAAATACAAAATGATATGAACCCAAAGAAGGGAACATTCCTTGGTCTTATAATTTTTGGAGAGGAAGTGTGCCAACTCTCCCCCCACACTATGAGTGTGGTTATGTGCTAAATACAAACTACCATGTGCAAAATACAAAATGCAAAGAACTAAATTGAAACTACTTTGTACTAATTGCAAGTTTAAAGTACTATGTGCTAAATAAAATGTCCTATATGCCAAAATACTATGTGCTAAATGCAAAATGATATGAACCCAAGGAAGCGCACGTTCCTTGGTCTTATAATTTTTGGAAAGTACATGTGGTTATGTGCTAAATGCAAAGTACCATGTGTAAAATACAAATTGCTATGTGCAAAATAAAAATTGCTAAGGACTAAATTGAAACTACTTTTTACTAATACCAAGTTTAAAGTACTATGTGCTAAATAAAAACTCCTATATACCAAAATACTATGTGCTAAATGCAAAATGATATGAACCCAAGGAAGGGCACCCTTCCTAGTATTATAATTTTTGGAGAGGAAGTGTGCCAACTCTCCCCCCACAGTATACATGTGGTAATGTGGTAAATGCAAAGTACCATGTGCAAAATAAAAAGAGTTATGTGCAAATTTTAAATTGCTAAGAGCCATATTGAAACTGATTTGTGCTAATTGCAAGTTGAAAGTACTATGTACTACATCAAAAGTCCTATATCTCAAAATACTATGTGCTAAATGCAAAATCATATGAACCCAAGGAAGGGCACGTTCCTTGGTTTAAAAAAATTATATGTGCCAGATGCAAAATCTTATGCACTAAATTTAAATTCCTATTATGTACTAAATTTAAATTCATATGTCTTGAATGTGATTTAAATGAACCTTAGAAATAGCACCTGCAAATGTCTTATAACTTCAAGAAAGAAACTATGCAAACTCTGTGATGACAAAAATGTGTAGTTATGTGATAAATACAAAATACTATATGATCTTATAAAATTAGAAGAAAAAGAATGCAAATTCCTTCAAGGAGACATTTGTTGGTGTTATAATTTTAAGGTAAGAAGTGTGCTAGCTACTTTACTACTAGATAAATTCACTTTTCTTTTTTTTAAAGATATGATTTTATGACATGTACAAATTGTAATTTACAAATTCAAAATTTCTATCTCATTTCTGATTAATTACAACCTTTGTAAACAATGTTGATATTTTGTTTGCAGATTATTTGAATTGTTGAATTTCAAGTCATTTTTAACACTCTGATCTACAATGAGAAAATAAAGTAGGTGCTTCTTCTTTAACATATAATTTACTTTACAAATATGAAAAGGTCACTTATTGAAAGGAGAGAACGTCCTTCCTACATTAGCATAGAAAACAAGAAAAGACGATTACAACCGATCATGGCTATTCATCGATAAATTTCTAAAAGAATGGAACCAAATTACTTCTCAATATATTTTGAAGATGCAATATTGTATGTTTTATGGTAGAATAGAATTTAACATAGGATCTTTTACAAAGTTAAAATCAGTAATATCACTACTAGAATCAAGTATCACACCATATGACTTATGCAATACATTCATAAGCTTGCATGTAGAAAATGGCCTAGGACATAGATAAAAAATGGCTTGTAAAGCATGCATAGATAGTTCAATCAGAAAGTTGTACTCGGTTCCCTATGATCCAAACTATTTACAGAATGTATTAGGTGCAGACATATTTCAAATGCAAATGCTTTCTATAATCGATATATACCTAAACGTTTCTAAAGGTATTACATCTTTAGCAATAGGTATACTACAAAGGAGATCGATGTTGGATTATCCACTAATATGTTGGAATCCCCCACAAAGATTTTCTAGTAACTCAAAAGACTTACTATCAATAGCAAAACACATTCTAGCATTTAACTCTAGAACGAACCCGATATTTAAAAAATACGTGACAATGTACGAATGACCGCATCCAAAACTAGGAGTAAGTGTTCTTTCTTCAGAAGTTATTTCTAATATTCTTGAAAGACACTCTACTGACTCACCATTCAATATTATGAGAATTTCACATGAGGACAACTGCTTGTCATTACTAGAACAAATCAACATGCTAGCTACTACAACTCATCAATTCAAAAAAATAACACCACATGAAGTTGGCACAATTGTACTTCATGATTCAACAAGAATGATTGAGCATATTTTGTAACATCTATGGAAGGTCTATCACAATATGACAAATTAACACTTGAGTATGCATTATTTCCATTCCTCTATCCTTTCACATATGGTGCTCATGATGGCAAGATGTCTTGATCTCCTTAATCTTCACTTTTCCTTTGTCCTCCCTTGGACTCTCTTCCTTCTAATTGGCACCCCAATTTGCATTCTTTTCCTTATCATTTTGCTCTCTTTTTAGCTTGTAGCAATCCTTTTTCATATGGCCCTTCTTGCCACAGTGGTAACACTCAATGTTCCATGCCCTAGATTCGCTATGAGACTTCCCTCTTTCTTGGGACTTCCCCCTAAACTATGATCTGCCCCTTTGCACATTTAAGGTTGCATCCTACTTGTTGCCATCCATAGACTTCCATCTAATCTGCTCAGCCAACAAGCTACGCACAACATCATCAAACTTTAGTAATCCATCAAGTGCAGAGTTACTGATAGCTGTACGAAAGGTATCCCATGAGCATGGCAATGAATATAAGAGAAATATTGCCTTAGTCTCCGCATAAAAATTCATCTTCTGAGCCTGAAGGTGGCTGAAAATAATATTGAATTCATTCAAGTGAGAAGCAATGGAGACCCCTTCCTTCATCTGCGGAGGACAATGGATGTCCAGAACTATGCATAATCCTTTCATAAACCATTCAAGGTCACAAAAACTAAATCATCATCTTCCACTGGTGACCCAATGGAAGCAAGTGCATCTGCAATCTTCTTGACCTTCATGTGGTAGTCATTGATGCTTATATTTTCTCTCTGCACATTATGCAACTCATGCTTGAGATGCATTTTCCTGGCTTGCATATTTTTGCTATATATTTTTGTCAAAGTATCCCATGACTCCTTTGGCATGCTTGCATCTTGAATATGCACAATCATAGAATCTAAAATATTGATAGATAGCCTGTACATAACTTTTCTGGCTCTCTCATGCCAGACTTTAAATGCCTGCAACTCCTGTTGTTTGGGAACATTAGGAATAACTGGTTTTTGTTCAGCTCTAGTGATAAACTCCCAATAGCCTTTTCCCTTAAGGAAACTCGTCATTCTAAACTTCCATGCTTGGAAGTTGTTCTTGTCAAGCTTTTTAGTAACTATCTATGAAAGAGCATCAGATGCCATTACAGAACACTACAAAAATATTCTATCACTGCAATAAACACAATTTCTGCCTCACAAGGGCAAATCTGCAAAACTGACGAAAGTGGTATTTGACCACACAGTCAGCTCCTAGTGACGATTTTGCATCAACAGGAAATAAGAATGATTCTATCACTCCCAATATCTCTGCGCATAGGCATACAATGCAATTTCTATGGCAACTTTTCACCAACGTGTAGAACAGTGGTCACACAGCAAAAATAGGGCACTTTTTTGAGTGCCTGTGAAAAACTTCCACCACTAAATGCCATTTCTTATAGCATATACTGCCCTCTCGCCGCACCGTGAAGGGTGTCCCAATCTGAGATAATGCACTCTTACACTTTCTGGCTGTGCTACATGCAGAGATTTGCTCCCAAATTCGAAAAAGGAAAGCAACACTGATCCTTTTGCCAAGGCACCATGAACTTGGTTTGCTTTCTTGAGCTTCTTACTACGAACCAGGCTCTGGTCTCGGGGGGGTCACTATGTATGAACCCTCTATATCACGTGCGTTCGAGGCCTATTTGTAAAATCCCTTATCTGTAAACTTTTCCTTAATAAAACATACCCTTTTTCTATACAAATCTGTAAATTTTTTTACATTTCATTTTAAATGCTCCCTTATGTATGTTAATTTTTGAGAAATTTAGGAATTAAAAATATCCTTCTGTTGAACTCACGTGATAGGGTTACATATGATGAGTGACCCCCCCGAGGCTCTGGTACCATGTGAAGAGAGTGGGAGAAGGAAGGAGTCTCACTTGCAGCTTTCTCACATACACAATGGGGGAATATACACAAAGGTGGAGGCTGAAAACAATTTTCCTCTTCTTAGTTGTGAAATCCAAAAGAACTCTTTCTAAGTACAAAAGGAATAGGTGAGCCCTATATGTGGGTCTCAAACCAAACTCAGCTAACTGAGGTGGCATACTAACTGAGCCACTAGCTAGAGTACATAAAGATAGCTGTCATCCGGCTAATATTCATGGGCGGTGTACCAACTGCATTTGTAGCTAACAAGTTGCTGACATAAATACACAATGGTGACCCTGGCATATCATGAGTGGAGCTCGATATCTCAACAATTCCATCAACTTCATGAGTTACACCATCTAAGTGAGTAATACCATGAACGAGATATGCATGTTCATGTCTTGTCTCATTTGATGCATGTTGTGTCTCAGCAAATCCAATTCCTATCTCAGATGTAGATCCCTTATAAGAATCCACATGCACAAGACCCTCATCCAATGCTACAATGTGTTCTATCTCATCCACTCTAGTTCCTCTCTCATTTGTATTACCATGAACCAAGTCTACACGGCGTGTCTCATCACTTCGTTTCTCATGTGTGGATTATTGCACCTTAGGTTCCTCCAATGAAGTTGAATCTTGTTCAATGACACCCTGAAAGTATTCAAGGATTATCTTTGACTGCATTTCTCTTGCTTCCTCAATGGGAAATTCTCCCACACATGTTGGAGGATCTCCAATGCAGGAACCAATTTAGGAAATCTAGATGCTTTTGGAGGCGGCATCATAGAGTGCATTGCATCTTTCTTTGAATGATGAAACAATCTGTTCCTCATTCTTGACTTTAAATCATCATTGTATTGCTATCTTTTTCAATTTTTATTCCAAGTAAGGTGCCCCCTTGAATCAAATTGCTCTTTGAGAAAGATACATCTGATGCCTGCTCATCTTTCTCTAACTCTCTCTTTGTCATCACTAGAATGAGATTTCCTTTGCTTAGTACAAAGAACCATGCTTTCTTTGTGGTGTTAACAATAGACCAGTTTGTGAAGTCCTTCGGGGCATAAATTCTTCCATTATATTTCAGTGTCATACCATTGACAAATGTTGTAGCCTCAACATACATCCTATATTAAAGCATAACAAAAATTTTACGTACAAATAATATAATACTTTTGCATGAAATCTATAACTACCTTGATAAATCAAAAGTACAATGAGTCCCATTGATACACCTTAAGTTTTCATTCTCCCCAATGGTATGTCAATTTCATGCTTTGGGAATAGCCTAAAAGGCTTTACAACTCTTAGGTACATGCATAAATGTGAGAAAAAGTAAGGATTTACAATGAACTCATGGATAGTGTAAAATGAAATAAAGTACAATCGAATACAAATCTAAAGTTTGTCTATACAAGTGCAATATGCTCTATCAACTTCCACAACTGGTATAAATGTAATCTACTCTATCTACTCCCACAATTGATACCACCATAATCTATCTTGTCCACTGATACAGCTTCCAATCATCTTGAAAGTTTTAAAACCTTGATCATTGCTTAAATGATAGGGTTATTGTGAGTCTGAAACAGCATGTGAACGAATGGATTGGTGACTCTGATTAGAAACTAGTCGGGAAATTTTTATCATGGCTTTGATTGGTTTTTTTTGTAGTTCTCTCCTCTAAGGATAAACTAATCTATGCTAATCTAGACTACACCAACCGTCGAAGCGAATAAAAGCAAAAAATAATTTACTTTTCATTGTTCTTTTTAATATGCTTAGGTTGTGAGTTAAAAGCAAGAAACAATTTATTTTCCATTGTTCTTTTTACTCTACTTAGGTTGCGAGTTTTAAAAAGATAATCTACTGAGACAAACAATTTAAAAAATGGGACAATATTTTTATTTACAAAAACTAATTTACCTACAACTCATAAGAATTTATCATTCACATTAGCAAGAAATTAAAATCTTAATAAATTTAAATTTGACTTTATGAAAAATAATAAAAACTAAAAATTAAAATTGACTCCAAACCCTAAACTCTAACCCTAAACACTAAACCCTAGACCCTAACCCCTAAACCTTAGCCTTGGCCTCCTAACCCCAAACCATAAAAACTTCCAAATCCTAAACACTAAACCCTAAACCCTAAACCCAAACTCCTACACCCTAAACCCTAACCCTTAAACCCTAAACCCAAACCCTTAAACCCTAAAACCTAAACCCCAAACCCTAAACTCAAGCCCCAAACCCTAAACTCTAAACCCTAAACCCTAATCCAAACCAAACCCTAAACCCTAAACCAAAACCCCTAAAACCTAAACCCTAACCTCCCAAATCCTAAACCTTAACCCTAAAGCCTAAACCCTAACCCCTAAACCCTAATCCTTAACCCCCTAAACCCTAATCCCTAACCCTAACCCTAACCCCCAAATCCTAATCGCTAACCCCCTAATCACTAACCCCAAACCCTAATTTTATTCCCCTAAGCCCTAATCCCAAACCCTAAATCCTAGACCCTAACCTCCTAACCCCAAGCCCTAAACCCAACTCCCAAACCCTAAACCTTAAACCCTAAAACCCCAATCCCCAAACTAATATATTAATGTAAGCTAAACTACTATATTACATAAGTTTTAATTGAAAAATTAAACTAGTACATTCAAAACATAAGTGAAACTCATTTAAATGTTAAAAAAGATGGGAATTATGAAATTCAAGTTTCCACAAGTTTTTCTTTTCACACACTTTTCAAGTTTCCACATGTTTGTCTTTTTAAACACTAAGGTTCATAGTTTTAAAAAAGGTGAGAAATTTGAAATTCAAGTTTCCACACATTTGTCTTTTCAAACACCAAGGTTCATAATTTTGTTTGTTTAAGTTTCGACTAAATCACACCAGGGTACATAGTTTTGTGTGCAAGTTTCCACATGTTTACATTTTCCTTCACTATCTCTCTTCTACTGATCCTATCTCATGCTGCATGCGTCATGGTGAAGACTGGACCTCTAAATGTGGCACCCAAATATGTATACTCCCTGACTAGCTCCACCTCCTGCCCATCAAATGAAAGAGAACTCGCCTCTCCTATAAACCTGGTATGACGTGTTGAAGACCATGACTTTGGTCTTCCTAAGGTTTACAGACAACCCTCTGTCCTGACAAAAGCTGTGGAGTGCATGGAGATGTGCTTGTAAACCCTACTGGGAGGAAGAAATAAGAACCACGTCATCTACATAGAGGAGAATCGGTATCGTGGATCCTGCCAGTAAAGAACCTGTACCACCCATCGTCTGTATGTACATCTCTAACTCATCGATATAGAGACCAAAGAGTGTCGGAGACAAAGGACACCCCTGCTTCACCCCTATCGTACTGCCTACTTCCCCCGACAGCCCCGCCCGTGTCCTGACTCTACCTGTGACTCTCTCATACAAGGCCATGATCGCCCATTGAATCTTCTCACTAAATCCCAAGTCATGAAGTCGCTGGAAGAGTCTGAAATGCGGCACAGTGTCAAATGCCTTTTTGAAGTCCACGAAGTAATAATAGAGCCATTGCTTACGTGACTTCGCCTCCTCAATCAAAGCCCTGAGTGTGAAGATATGATCTAGAGTCGAGTGCTCTGCACGAAATCCTGCCTGCCCTCTAGCTCTCATGCCTATCGCCTCGGCATGGTCATTTATATGTCCTTCTAGAATGGTCGCATAAATCTTGGCCATGACATGGCCAATCATAATGGTCCTGTAGTTCGACGCCTCCAAAGGATCCCCCGACTTGTGTATGGGTACTATAGTATTTTCTAGCCAACTAGGTGGAAGACCTATACAAATGGACTCATTAAAAAGACGGGAGAGGACTGTAGCTAAGACATCAATCCCATGGATTACATACTCCGCTTGCAATCCATCATGGTCCTTAGCTCTCCCAGTCTTCAAACGATGAGCTGCTACTCGGACACTACTGGATGAGAATAAGGCAGAGGAGGTGGGTCTAGGCACATGGGATAAGTCGATCTGTGGCTGGTCTGGAATATCATATAAAGTGGAAGTATAGGCAAGCCAAACCTGTGGGTCTGTAAGAGGAGTTTGAGATTTCAAGCGAAGGAATTTCTTCCAGAATTCCTTGGAATCACAGCTGAAAAGTAAACTTCTTAGCTCCTCATCATTCCGGGCTAGAAATTGGCGCTTTTTGTGTCGCACCAAACGCTTGTAACTCTTCTTGGTCTCAATGAGGAGGGGAAACTTCTCCTGTGTCTCAAGGCGAAGCTTCCTACGGAGTTCTTTACACTCCTCATCATAACATCCATTACAAGGCACAAGACCGACTGGTGGAGGACTGGATGTGTGGCAAGTGATGGGGAAGGACTTGTGGGCTGCCGAGATGATGGAGGTATGTACAAGGTCCCACCGATCCTGTGTGGAGGGTAGGGCATCGAGAAGGTGCGGACAGAGAAGACTACTCAGGTGCTGGCTATAAATATCATCAAACTGGTGGTCAAAATGAAACTCATAGTATGGCTAACACTCATGATGTCCAGAAGGGGGGCCATGAGGAATCTGGGTAAGAATAAAGTGCAGATGTGCATGATCGACTGAAGGCATAAAAGGGTCGACTGTGAGGTTATGTACAAAAGGGATTAAAGTCGGGGGACCCAAGACGTAATCAATGACGCTCGTACCACCACCTGCGAAGGGAAAACATGTGGCTATGGATGAATGCGGCCACTGTCGAAGTCCATTATAAATGACCATGCCATGCGATGAGAGAAGCTCCAATAGGCGACGTCCCTGATCTGTCACCTCTACCCCTCTATCTGAAGATAAGCATGGAAAACTCTCATCTGGGGCAGCTGGAACTAAGACTGGATCCTCAGCAAAGTCCAAAATCTCTGCCTCTCTGTCTGATGTCCTCGCATTGAAGTCTCCTAAAAGGATGACCTCTCCGCAGCGTGAGTACTCCAATACATCGGCTAACAAATCCTCAAAAGGTGACTCTCCTGGTCCATCTGAGGCATAACGAGACTGTCTCGGGGGAAAGTAGCATACTGCAATAAACAAGTCTCTCAGGGGGGGTCTCCTGATCTATACCCAAAGATAGAGAGAGAGAGAGAGAGAGAGAGAGCGAGAGAGAGAGGGTCCTGGCGCCCGTGGCCCCTAGGGTGAGAGGGAGGGGAGGGAGGGGAGAGAGAGAGGGGAGGGAGGGGAGGGAGACAGAGAGAGGAGGGAGGGGAGGGAGAGAGAGAGCAAGAGAGAGAGAACAGAGAGAGGGGGGGTCCTAGCGGCCACGGCCCCCAGGGTGAGAGGGAGGGGAGGGAGGGGAGGGAGAGAGAGAGAGGAGGGAGGGGAGGGAGCGAGAGAGAGAGAGAGGGGGGGGTCCTGGCAGC